>NC_133658.1:196057747-196357747 GCF_037893015.1 Macrotis lagotis | reverse complement strand
CAGAGGGGAAAATATTAGAATTAAAAGAGATGGGGAAAGGTTCTTGTAGAAGGATTTGAGCTGGAACTTGATGAAAACCAATGATTCTATGAGTTGGAAGTGAGAAGCAAAAGAAAGAACAACTAGTGAAAATATATAATTAAATACAATTAAGAGAGATGGGTTTTTGAGAGCAAAAAAAAAAAAAACCCAACAACTTCTTTCAGCACTGAAATAGATAATAATAGATAATGATGTGACCTTTCCTGAAGTGGGAGGTTGTGAAATGGGGAAAACACCTGGTTTTTGTGAGCATAATAAAATTAAAAAATAAATATGTGGAAGATTTTTTTGATAGAAAAATGGCTTACTAAAAGAGGAGGGCAGACTTAGATAAGACTGGGAATGAAGAGCCCCAAAATGGGTAGAAATAACTGATTGGTTGTCATTGCTAAGGAAGAAGCTGTCAGTTCACTTTGATGGTGATTCAGAATTACTCTTGAAAAAAGTTTACAATCCATGGGATAGTGAATTTTATCACACTGCCCATACCTTAGTCAATCGAATTTACCTCCAGGTTATAGGAATGACTTTTAGCACTACAAAAATAATTTTATTCCTCTAGTTGACTTTCCTCTACCCCAGTAGCTGTAAAATTCTTCATATAGTTCATGATTCCACTTGTCTTTTGATGATTCAAATTCTTTTATTCCTTCAAGGTTATAGACTGTCTCTAATGAAATTTTTCCCATCAGAATTTATCTAATATCATGCTTTCTATGTTTTTATGCTTGTCCTACATGTCATCACAATATGGAAGTTTTCTGATAGCAAAGATCAGACATTTTGGTTTTGTTATAATTTATCTTTAAATTGAGCCCATGAATGGCATTTAATATATGTTTACCTCTTCATGTAACTAAGATAAAAATTTAAGAAGCTAGATTTTACAAGAAACTAGATGCGGGAGCTGGAGTGGATAAAAATTAGATATAATTTTAATCATGGAGTCTTTTAAAACCAAGGAATTCTTACATTTGCAAAGACATTCCATTTCCTTTACTGAGAATGAGATATTTATGATATCTGTTTGGTATTATGTCAATTTGGATGTTATTTTGATTTTGAAGTTATATCTCTGCTTCTTTATATTCTTGCATTTGATAACATAATTGCATGATTCTGATTATTTTTATTTCTTCTGATTCTTGTTATTTTCTTTATTTGCTTGATAATTTGTTTATTTGATTTTCAATTTTCTTTATAATCATATTTTAAAATATGTGGTCTCTAGGTTAGGTAGATTTTTCTAAGAACAAACTTTTAGTTATATTTATCAATTTTATATATTTTTTGTTTTCAGTTTATTTCTTATTTCTTTTTTATTATCCCTTGATTAGTGCTTATTTAACTTGCTGGCTTTCCAATTTTTAAATAAATATTTGATCAACTCTTCTTTTTTTGTAACTCATTCATTTGTATTGATAAGGACACATTTTTTCTACTTCAGAACTGTTTTTGTTGCATCCTAGAAATTTTTGTTCATTTATCATTTTTTTCAGTTAATTCTTTGTCTGTCTATGATTTATTATTTGACTCTAATTATTTCATTGTTAAATGTCCTTTTCACTCTTATTACATTCTAAAATTATTAATATTTTCTTGTATTTCAATATTTGTGTTTGGTGTTTCTGTCTTCTAATATTTATTTACATATCTCTATGCTCATATATGATCATTTTTATAAGATAAAAATAAAAACTGTGTTTAAAAAATATTTCTTACCTGTCCTAAGCAAAAGTCATCACAAATTATTTAGCTCTAGTATCTTGCATAATTTGCTCAGTTCTCTTTACCCTTTTGTTTATCTTTCTGTTAATCTTTTTCAAAACTAAAGTCACCAGCAATCATTTTTCTACTGTTACTTTTATTTATGGATTTAATGACAATGTATTTGGACCATATCATTTTAATATTGATATTGGCTTGTTTCCTATGCTTTCCTTCATTAGAATGCAGGTACTTTATCAAACATTGTGTTACATCTGTTGTTGTTGCTGCTACTGCTGTTGTTGTTGAACTGTTTTCCAGCTGTGCACAATAATTTGTTGAACCCATTTGGGGTATTCTTACAAAGGTTTTGGTGTAGATTGCCAGTTCCTTCTCCAGCTCATTTTACAGATAAAGAACTCAGTCAAATAGAGTTAAACATGTTGCCCAGGGTCACACTGGCAGTAAGTGTCTGAGTTTAGATTGTACTCAAATCCTGAAACTGGTAATAGTACTCTATCCATTATACCAGCTGAGCACCCTTTTTACTTTATTACCTAATTTTTACTCTGAAATTTCTTTGCTTTTAAGTTTGCTTGCTTTTATAAGAAACAGAGTTTTAGGTTCTGTTTCCCTGTCTAACCAATTATTTGTCTTCATTTTATTGGATAGTTTAATTTCTTTGCATTTAAAATTGTGAAACCTGGATTTATATGTCCTTTGTGACTAATATTATTTTCATTTTTATTAGTATTTTTTCTTCTTCCTTTGATAATATGATATATTTCTCTTCAATTATTTCAGCTTAATCCATTTTTAATATTACCCTATTCTTACCATTTTTCTTCCCTTCATCTTCAGGTCCCACATTTTTAAGCTACTTTTTAAATTTTTTGAACTTTGTTTAATTTATTCATTATTTTATCTTTCTTATTTAAATTTTCATTAATTCGTCTCCTTTCCCACTGGCAGTTAAGTAATAAAAAATTGTCATTCTCTCTTCTACTTCAAAATACTTTATTCCTTAAATAAAAATTATTTTAAATTATTTTTGTCCCTCTTCTTTAAAATATATTTACTTCATGGTTTCTTTCATCTTTTTTCTCATCACTTTTAGTCTGTTTCAGGTTTTTATCCTTTGTTTTATTGCCCTTATATGTAATTCTCTGTGTCTCTATTTTTCATGAATTAAAACATTTATTGAGATTTCTTTCATATAGTTGCATTGTGAATCATGTAAATCTTACCGTTTCCCTTTTCCCTTGTGGTTCACTTAGAAAGAATTCCTTTAGATGATATAAATGACAGAAATGATTATCTGCATTATAGTAATTTTCTTATATCCTTAATTTAGAGAAGTCAAACATGCAGGATACATGCAGCCCTTGAAACTCCCAAGAATGTTTTGATTTCTAAATAAAATGTAATTCTTATCTGATTTTAATTTGTTGGTATATATGTATATATGTAGACATATATATATATATATATATATATACACACACATAAATGTCACATTTTTTAGTTCATATGTGACCTAAGATCCTTATTTATAATGTAGAGAAATCAAATTTCATTTGATTTTGTCACCATTGTCCTTCATTATGCAGTTCATTATTTATTTATGCACTTTGTGATCATTTTTTCTCATTTTCTATAAAATTTATTCTTTTACGTGTACATGTTCTCTGACTGTTGAACTTCTCAGAATGTCTGATTGTGTAGGATAAAAATCCACTTTAAAAAATATAGAAACACCTCTGAGCAAAAAAAAAAAAAGTTTATTTTGGATTTTCTCAAGAAAAGGGCACACTCCAAGTCTCACACGGGTAATGAAGATCAAGGAGCTGCCCCAAATTGATAGTCAAGCAAAATTATGTGACTTAACAGGATCCTCTCCTCCTCCCTATTGTCCCTCTGTCAACTCATTGGTTAGTCTTCAGAGTTACATTCTACTTGTGAAAATCTACCCCAGCAACAAAGTAAATAATGAAACATTTTCACAAAATATTACCTCACCATTCAGAATAACCTTCAGGATTATAACTACCTTGTTGAAGTAATGTAACTTGTCTTGGAATGCAAGGTGTAGGAACAGATTATTTATCATCAAACAAGAGGAGTCTTATGAGCTTCGTTGAAATGCGAGGTTTTTCTCAGAGGAAGTCTACTATTCTCTTTGTTAAGACAGTTTTATCATCAAATAGTTGACTAAAAATGCAAGGTCTTTCTAGAAATAGTCCATTGTTCCCCCCTAACAGAATCGGGAGGGTGCCTGGCTGGAAATGCAAGGTCTCTTTCTCTCTTTCTTCAATTATACACATTGCAAGGTTCCCATACCTTAATAAAGAATTGTCCACCCATATGAGCCGTAATCTCTCTCACCATTGATATAGGATTTATTACCCCTTTTTCAATGCCATCCTTATCTGTTTTTTGGTTCTCCTGTTAGATGTCTACTTGACAAATTGGAGTTTATTTTTCCCTTTTTTGTCAACTTTTGATTTATATAAATTGATTATATACATTTATTTATATACATTAAATTATCCTATCTTCTTTGTCTCTTCCCATTTATGTTCCCACTTATTCAGTAATTTAGTCTAAGAAACATTGATTCTAATATGATGTAACATTTAGTTGATGAAATTCCTGACCTTTTTCTCCACCATCACTGCTATTTAATGTTTGTGTTCATCTTTGTTTCTTTGGATACTTTTAGAAATAAATCTTTAAATATATTTTTTTTGTTGTCCTTGGTGACCAGATCTATTTATTTTTCTTATATTTCTGTTGTCTGGTGTATTTGAAAGACAAATAATTTATTCATCTGCTTTCCTTTCTAAGAATACTTTGAATTTCTCATTTTATTTTTTTATTAAATGTTCATCCTTTTTTCCACTGACGGTCATATTCAGGTTTCAAATATAATTCAACTTGAGTTACATCTATAATATTCTTTTCTCTTTTGGGGGAAACATTCCAATTCTCCCTCCTATGATTTTTGGGGAGTTTAATATTATTCCAATTTTCTTATTTTAATTTATTCTGGTGACGTAAAGATTTGTTGTTAATTCTATAATTAGAATTGTTAGATTTAATAACTATGCTTTAACTTTTCAACCTAGGGTTTTTTGTTTGCATTCTGCTGATGATCTATGGATTCTTTCCCTTAACATTTTGTTTGCAGCATTCAGAATTTTGGAGCAGTTTTCCTTGATTAATTTTTTCCATAATAGTGTTTTCAGGTTTTCTATAATTATTATGTCTTAAAGATCAATATGTTTTACTTCTATCATATTTCCTTTTGTCCAGATTGTCATTCCCTTCTGTGATCTCTTATTCTATTTCTTGTTTCCTTGTTCTCATTTGTCATTCTTGATTTAAGCTTTTCTATCTTGAAAATTTTTTCGACATTTTAGGCCTTTATCCTCATTTCAAAATTTTATCTTTATTTTAAGTCATTCAAAAGCATCCTACTTCTATTCCATATTCTTTTGAAAAGTCTAAGTCCATCAGGACTTGTTTAGCTGATCTGGAGGTGATAACATTTTGGTTATTAATATCTTCTATGTTTGTTTAGGCCTAAAGTCTTGAACATTGAGTTTAGGCTCAAATACTTTAAATGAATTTTGAGTTCCTTGATAATTTAAAACTTTTTTCTTTGTTTTCATATTTTTCATTGTTTGACTCCTCTAAATTTGTTATACATAGTTTTCTTGATGAATGAAACTCAAAGCTATCTCAACCTGTAATTATACTAATACCAGCCTAAATCTCTTCCACAAGTTACTTCTGGAGAAACACAATTGGATCTATCTGTGTGTTGGAATCTTAGCTCCAGGCAAGATTAGTGGATCCATTTACTCTCTGACATCCCAGTTCTCTGTGATCTTCAATTCTTTATTTAAGTATTATTATAGCACAGAGTAGTACAATCTCATCTGAAGATTTCTGCCTTTAGATTTTTCTCAGAATTTAGAAGGGATGAGGGAATAAAATACTGTCACAAAGTCAGTTTGTAAAGTTTTGCTAACTCCTACTGGGAAGTGGAGAAAGTAGAGGAAGTATGGATGCCTTATCTGTTAACTTCATTATGGCTGTTAGAGCTTGAAAACAAAATTACTTTATCTTCTGTCCATAATTTTGAGAGGTCATGAGAATTATAGAAAATATCTTACTTGAGATATTGTTGACCACATGATCCAGAACCAAATTATAACTATTTTGACAATTTGCTGAAATCCCAGGACTTTAAAAATTATTTTCTTGACTTGAAGTTATCAATAGATGTCATACAAACTTGAGTAAAATCTTTCTTTCCAAAGTTCTTGCTCAAGAAAACAATCTGAGAAATGACAGAATTGCAGCTTTTCTCTTTTTTTATAGAGAATCTTTTCTTATGCAAAGGTGGTCTGCATAGCATTGATTAGGTAGTTTAAATCACCCAGGCTATATGTAAATGATTGAACCAGAAAAGCAATTTATTTGCATTTTGCATAGCTAAGAAATCAGGTGCAACCATCAAATTGTCACTTTACATGAAATGGAAATATATTTAGCCTCCTCTATAGATTGCTTAAAGTCCCTTTCCTATTGACAAATAGATAGTTACATTTAGTAATTGCAAATCATGAGTTATTGTTGTTATTGCCTATCTCCATTTTGTTTCTTAAATCTGGCATCACATTCCTTTAGTAGTAGTTTTTGTCAATCTGGTTTTTAAAACGTTCATTTTAATCACATAATTTAATAGTAGGGAAATATAATTCTTAGATTGTTTATCAATCATTAAATATCTACTGTTGTTATGGTGCCTATTAAAGACAGTTTATTTTAATAGAAAGAGAGTTTATTTTGGGGTCTGGAAGGCCTACTTTCAAGTTCTACCTTTGACATATGCTGACTATATCAATCTGGGTAAAAAAAGTACACTTTTAGAGACCTATGCAACTTTCCAAAGCAATCAGTTGCAGAAGATTTGCTGACCATCATTAATTTAGGAATTTTCTTGATCAGAATTTCCCTTAATAATTATGTTACTTTCTTCAAACAAGGGGGAAAAAAGCTGCCTATGTTCATTTACTTTCATTTCCTCTGATAGTATCTTTTCTCCTGCAGATAGAAATATGTCATTTTCTCCTTTATAACTCTCTTATAAAGTCAACCATTAAATAACCAAAGAAAATATATTTTTTTCTTTCCTGAACATTTCTGCTCCCTTAATAATCCCACTTCTCCAACAAGATTTTACTTGTTAAGTAATTTTCATTTCTTTTTAATTACATACATTTTTATGTTTTACAATTACACACTATGGTAGCTTCCTAACAATCATTTTTTGCAGGGTTTGAATTTTACAATTTTCTCTCTTCCCCCTCCGTCTAAATGAAGGCAATCAATTTTATTCTTTACATTGGTTTCCATGATACACATAGAGCAAAATTGAATATGTTGAGAGAAGAAATCAATCCATAAGCAAGAAAGTAAACATTGGAGATTGAAAATTATGTAATACATAAGATAATATTTAAAAAATTGAAAATAATAATCATTGGTCTGTGTTTAAACTCCATGGTTCTTTCTCTGGATACTGATGGTATTCTCCATCACAGATCCTCTAGAATTATCCCTGATTACTGCATGAAAGAGTGAGCAAGTGCATCAGGGTTGACCATCACCCCATGTAGTGTTCAGGTGTATAACATTCTCCTGGTTCTGCTCATTTCACTTAGCATCCGTTCATACAAGTCTTTCCAGGCTTTTCTGAAATCACATCCCTCATGATTTCTTATAGAATAATAGTGTTCCATCACATTCTTATATCACAATTTGTTCAGCCATTAATGGACATTCCTTCAATATCCAATTCTTTGCCACTACAAAAAGAGCTACTATAAATTTTTTTGTACAAGTGGGATTTTTACCCTTTTTCAGGATCTCTTCAAGATACAGACCCAGTAGTGGTACTGCTGGTTCAAGGGTATGTACATTTTATTGCCATTTGAGCATAATTCCACATTACACTCCAGAAAGGTTGGATCATTTCACAGCTCCACCAGCATTGCATTAGTGTCCAAGATTTCCAATATCCTTTCCAAAATTAATCATTATCCTTTCTGGTCATATTGGCCAATCTGAGAGGGAGGTACTTGTGCTTTTATAAATTTGACTCAATTCTCTATATATTTTAGAAATGAGTCCTTTGTCAGAAACACTAGTTGTAAAAATTGTTTCCCAATTTAGAACACTCCTTTTGATCCTGATTACTGTGGTTTTGTTTGTGCAAGTTTTTTTTTAATGTAATAAAAATATGCACTTTGTTTTTTATAATCTTCTCTATCTCTTTTTTGGTCATAAATTACTCCTCTTTCCATAGATCTGATATAATAGATATAATATTGTTTTCTATGTATAAATCCTGCACCGATTTTGACCTTATCTTGGTATAGTTTGTAAAATATTGATCTAATCCTAGTTTCTGCCACACTATCTTCCAGTTTTCCCAGAAGTTTTTATCAAAGACTGAGTTCTGATCATAGAAGCTGGATTCTTTGGGTTTATCAGACAGAAGATTACTATAATCATTTAGTGCTGTTTCCTTTACAACTAATCTGTTCCACTGGTCCACTACTCAATGTCTTAGCCAGTACCAGACTGTTTTGATAATTGATGTTTCATAATATAATTTTAGATTTGGTATGCTAAGCAGCATTCTTTTTTCACATTTTTTCACTTTGATATTCTTGACTTTTTTGCTCCATATGAATTTAGTTACTAATTTTTTCCTCTAGCTCACTAAAGTAATTTTTTAGAAGTTTGGCATAGCATTAAATAAATAGTTTAATTTAAGTAGGGCTAAGCCATCTTATTTTGCACTTTTTTCCCATTAAATCCCTGGAAATTCTAGACTTTTTTATTTCTCCATATGAATTTACTTAAGTTTTTTCTAGTTCATTAAATAATTTTTTCTTTGGAATTTTGATGGGTAGGGCACTAAAGAAGTAGTTTAATTTAGGTAGAATTTTCATTTTTATTATATTGGCTCAGCCTATCAATGAGAAGTTGATATTTGCCAAGTTATTTTGATCTGATTTTATTTGTGTGAAAAGAGTTTTATGGTTGTTTTCAAAGAGTTTCTTAGTCTACCATGGCAGGCAAACTTCCAAGTATTTCATGTGATCAGAAGTTACTTTAAATACTAGTTTATATAAATAACTATAAATTTTAAACATCTCTTGCTGTTGTATCTTGTTAGTAATATTTAGAAATGGTGAGGATTTATGTGAGTTTATTTTATATCTTATGATTTTGCTAAAGTTGACAATTGTTTCCATAAGGTTTAGATGAGTTTTTAGGGTTCTCTAGGTATACTATCAGGTCATCTGCAAAGAGGGAGAGGTTTTGCTTCTTCATTCCCAATTCTAATTCCCTCAATTTGTTTTTGTCTCTTGTTGCTAAAGGTAAAATGTTTTAATACAATATTGAATAATAATGGGGATAACAGGTATCCTTGTTTCAACCGTGATCTTATTGGGAATGCTTCTAGCCTATTCCCCATTGCCTATAATACTTGTTGATGGTTTCAGATTGATACTGCTTATCATATTAAGGAATAATCCATTTATTCCTAATCTCCTTAATGGTTTTTAGTAGGAATGGGTGCTGTATCTTGTCAAAGACTTTTTCAGCATCTAGTGAGAAAATTAAATGATTTCTTTTAGTTTTATTATTGATATAGCAAAGTAATACTGATAGTTTTCCTAATATTGAATTAAGACCTGCATATCCAGAATGAATCCTACTTGGCTATGGTGTATTATGTAGTGATAACTTGCTGTATTCACTTTGCTAAAACTTTATTTAAAATTTTGCATCTATATTCAGTAGGGAAATTGTTTTAAAATTTTCTTTCTCTGTTTTGACTCTTCCTGTTTCACCTATCAGCACCATATTAGTATCATAGAAGGAATTAGGCAGAGTTCTTTCTTCATCTGTTCTTGCAAATAGTTTATATAGAATTGGAACCAACTCTTACCTAAATGTTGAAAGAATTCACTTGTGAATCCATCTATCCCTGGAGATTTTTTTTCCTAAGGGAGTTCATTGATACTTTGTTGAATTTCTTTTTCTTGTCCAAACACGAAATGGAATACATTATAAATTCAAAATTAATGATTTTGACTATATTAAATTAAAAAGGTTTATGTTAATAAAATCAATGCTGCCAAAATTAGAAAGAAAACAGAAAGCTGGGGGAGAATCTTCATAATTAGGAGTTCTAGTAAAGGTCTCATTTTTAAAATATATAGAGAACTGTATCCAGTTTATAAGGTTGCAATTCATTCCAAAATTGATAAAGGATCAAAGGGTATGAATAGACAATTTTCAAATGAAGATATTAAAATTATATATGATTACATGAAAAAAATGCTCCAAATCATTATTGATTAGAGAAATGTAAAATAAAATGACTGAGGTATCACTTCACATCTATCAGATTGGCTAAGATGGCAAAAAAAAAAAAACAATGTTCAATGTTGGAGAGGTTGTGGGAGGATTGGAACATTAATGACTTGCTCATGGAGCTATGGATTGATCCACCAATTCTGGAGAGCAATATGGGACTTCCCTCAAGTGCAAAAAACTGCTCATACTGTTTGACCCAGCAATTCCAATTCCATTATTGATGCTTCATAATATAATTTTATATTTGGTATGGCTAATACCAAATGGTATCCATTGGTATGGCTAAGCTCCATATGAATTTAATTGCTGTTTTTTTCCTCTAGCTCACTAAAGTAATGTTTTAGAAGTTTGATTGGCATAGCATTAAATGAGCAGTTTAATTTAGGTAGGGCATTTTTTCCTATTAATTCCCTGGAAATTCTAGACTTGCAAAATAATGAATAATGATAATGGATAATTCACATGTTCCAAAATATTCATGACAGCTTGTTTTGTAGCGGCAAAGAACTGGAAATTGAGGGGATGCTCATCACTTGGGGAATAGTTAAACAAGTTATGGTACATGATCGTTATGGAATACTATTGTTCTATAGGAAACCATAAATGTCAGACCCTAGAAAAGCAAGGAAGAAATTACAGGATCTGAAACTGAATGAAGGGAGCAGAACCAAGAGTACAATGTACACATTAACAACAACATTGTGAGATGATCAACCCTGATGGATGCAGCTGCTCTAAGCAATTCAGAGTTAGGACAATCATATTAGAACAGTTATAGACAATGCTATCCCCACCCAGAGTAACAAAAACAAAACAAAATAAAAAAAATTTTAAAATCCTTCAGAATCTGAGGAACACTACATTCACTTTTTTTTTTTAGTTTTTGCAAGGCAATGGGGTTAAGTGGCTTGCCCAAGGCCACACAGCTAGGTAATTATTATGTGTCTGAGCCTGGATTTGAACTCAGGTACTCCTGATTCCAGGGTCAGTGTTCTGTCCACTGTGCCACCTAGCTGCCCCAACTACATTCACTTTTAAAAAAATATCATGTATATGTATATGTATATATATATATATATATATATATATATATATATATACATATATCTTTCCTTTAATCCTAATTCCTCATTCCAAAAATGGTTTACTTATAAGTATGCTTAACAAGAATGTGTATGTACAGTATTACCCTGACTGTTCCTTGTTGAAGGAAGGGGGTTGGAAAGGGAAGGTAAAAGGAAATTTTGTAACTTAGAAATATGCATAGACATAAGGATAAAATGTTAAAAAAACTTTCATAACATATATTTGAAAAAGTAAAACATCAATAAAAAAGATATTCTTTTACTGAGATAGGATTATTTAAGTATTTAATTTCCTCTTTTAACTTGGGAAGTTTATATTTTTGTCAATATTCATTCATTTCACTTAGATTATCAAATGTATTGGCATATATTTAGGCAAAATTGTTAAAACATTTTCCTTTCATTTCCTCCTTACTGATGTGATTTCACCTTTTTCATTTTTTGATATTAG
This sequence comes from Macrotis lagotis, assembly GCF_037893015.1. Lineage (NCBI taxonomy): Eukaryota > Metazoa > Chordata > Mammalia > Peramelemorphia > Peramelidae > Macrotis > Macrotis lagotis. Next base: position 196,345,993 of record NC_133658.1, on the reverse strand, counting down.
TATTTTGGGTTTTCTTCTTTCTTTCATTTAATCAAATTAACCAAAGATTTATCTATTTCATTGGTTTTTTTTCATAAAAGCAACTCTTGGTTTTATTTATTAGTTCAATAATTTCTTTCAATTTTATTAATTTATCCTTTAATTTTAAGAATTTCTAATTTGATATTTAATTGGGGATTTTTAATTTGTTCTTCAAAATTTTTAGTTACATTATCAAATCATTGATTTCCTCTTTCTCTATTTTATTCATATAAGTGTTAGGGATATATCACCTAATAACTGCTTTGACTGTATCCCATAAGTTTTGATATGTTGTCTCATTATTGTTTTTGTCTTGGATGAAATCATTAATTCTTTCTATTATTTGTTGTTTGATCCACTTATTCTTTAAAATTGTTATTTAGTTTACAAATGATCTAAGTCTGTCTCATCATGGATGTTTATTGCACATGATTTTTATTGCATCATGGCCAGAAATGGATGCATTCAATATTTCAGTTTTTCTGCATTCATTAAGAGGTTTTATGCCCCAATACATGGTCAATTTTTGTGTAGGTTCCATGTCCTGCAGAAAAAAAGGTAAATTCTTTTCTATCTCCATTCAGTTTTCTCCAAAGGACTATCATATCTAAGTTTTCTCACAAACTATTTATCTCCTTAACTTCCTTTTTTATTTTATTTTTAAATTTATCTAATTTTGAGAGAGGGAGGATGAGGTCTCCCACCAGTAGAGTTTTGTTGTCTATGTCTTCCTATAACTCATGAAGCTTCTCCTCTAAGAATTCAGATGCTATACCATTAGGTGCATACATATTTAATATTGAAATTGCTCTATGGTATCTTTTAACAGGATATAGTTTCCTTCCTTATATTTTTGAATAAGATCTATTTTTATAGCTGCTTTGTCTGAGATAGATTGCTACTCCTGCCTTTTTTCATTTCAGCTGAAGCAAAATATATTCTGCCTTAGCCCTTTTACCCTTATTCTATGTCTATCTCTCCACTTCAAATTTGTTTCTCATAAGCAGAATATTGTAGAATTCCAGTTTGTAATTTACTCTGCTGTCTGCTTCCATTTTATGGGAGAGTTCATCCCATTCGTATTTAAAGTTACAATTAATAACTCTTTATTCCCCTCCATGTTATCTTCCCTCTGTTTTTATTTTCCCTCTTTTTCATCTTATCCCTATTTCCATGTATTTTACCTCTGAAAACCACCTCCTTCAGTGTATTTATCCCTTCTATCCAATCCCAAACTTTTCCTTTCCCCTTTTCCTTTACCCCTTCTTCATTCTATCACTTTTGTCAGTTCCTCATTTCTGCTCCCCTTCCCACCTTTAAACATGAAAAGTATGATAAGTTTTCAAATTCAAATGAGTATATGTGTTAATCCCACTTTGAAAAGGTTCCCTTCAATCATAATAGGATCTTTATACCTCATCATGTGATATACTTTAACCAATTCAATCTATCCCTCCTGTCTCTTTAGTGCCTCCCTTTTAATGAGGTATCATTAAATCATTCTAGCAATATCATAGATATATCATGGAAGTCTATTGTTTCTGGCTAAGTTTATTTCCTCTGATAAAAAATATAGTTCTCCAGAATCATGAGAATCTTCCTCCCAGGTGGGAATGCAACCAGTTTAATCTTGTTGGATTTTTTTTTTGTTTTTCCCTGTCTACCTTTTCATGTATCTCTTGAATTTTCTGTTTGAAGTGCAAATTTTCTGTTTGGTTCTGGTGTCTTCATCAGGAAAAAGTTGAAAGTCTACTATTTCATTAAATGTCCATTTTTCCCCCTGAAAGAGAAGGCTCAATTTTTGCTGGATAGTGCATTCTAGCCTGTAATCCAAGTTCCCTTGCCCTCTATAATATCATATTCCAGACCTTTCAATTCCTTTGATGCAGCCAGGTCCTGTGTAATCCTAACTGTGGCTCCTTGCTATTTGAATTAGTACTTTCTGGTCACTTAATAGGATTTTCTCCTTGATCTGATCATACTCCTTGGTGTTTTCATTTTTGGGATCCCTTTCAAGAAGGAATTAATATATTCTTTTGTTTTTATATTTTTGCAAGGCAATGGGATTAAGTGGCTTGCCCAAGGCCACACACCTAGGTAATTATTAAGTGTCTGCAGCTTGATTTGAACTCAGGCACTCCTGACTTCAGGGCCAGTGCTCTGTCCACTGCACCTCCTAGCTGCCCCTAATATATTCTTTCAATGACTATTTTGCCATCTGGTTCCAGGATATCAGGGCAGTTCTATTTTGCTGTATTCTGAAGTATGGATTCCAAACTTATTTTTTTCTTCAAAGTTTTCAGGTAGTCCTATGATTCTTAAATTGTCTCTTCTAGATCTATTTTCTATGTCAGATATTTTGCCAATGAAGTGTTTTACATTTTTTTCTATTTTTTCATTTTTTTGATTTTGTTAAAAAAATTCTTTGTGCCTTATGAAGTCTTAGTTTCCACAGATTCCAAACTGTTTTTAGAGAAGACTTTTCATTCTTTATCTTTTGCATCTCCTTTTCCAATTGGTCAATTGTATTTTTGAAGGATTTTTTTATCTTTTATCCATTTGTCCAATTGTATTTTCAAAGTATTTGTTTTACTGTTGTAAGATGTTAATTTTCTCTTGCATTTCTTTTCCCATTTTTCTGATTTGTTGTTTAATCTCCTTTCTATTCTCTTCTAAGAAGTCTTTCTTAGCAGGAGACCAAATCATATTCTCCTCTGATGCTCTACCCCTCTCTAATCCAATGTTCTTATATTCCAGGTAACATTCAAGGGATCCTGCTTTGTGCTGTTTTTTCTTCATTTTGGGTACTTTCCTAGGGTCTTGTGTTGGGGGAGGGACTAGTTCATTAACCTTTGTTGTTGAGATCCCTAGAAAACTTCCTCCCTGCGGTTAGGAATTCCAGATGGTTACTCAGTGGATCCACAATAATGAATTCCAGAAGCTTTCATTTCTGCTGCTGTTCTAAGGTCAGTACCTCTGCCTCACCCCATTGCCTCTGCATTGGGTTTCCGGTCTCTTCCCCTAGCATGCCCCCATTTCCCTGTGACAGATATTGCTGGGAGATGTAGCCCTCAGTTCTTCTCTGAGTTACATGGATACAAAATCTGTTAAGAGGCTTGATTTATGTTAGTTCCGCAGGAAAACTATGAGAGCTGAAATAGTCTGGCTTCTCTCCACCATCTTGGCTAGGAGTCCACTTTAAGCAATTCTTTAAATTCTCTGTCAAGTTAAAAAAGTAAAGAAAAAAGAGAAAATAAATAAAAATAAGATTTAAGTTAATGAGTTAAGACTTAGATTTTGTTATAGCTTTCATACATTTTTCCTTAAACAAATAGATCCATTGAAAGTGTTTATTATTATTTAATTCAAGGCAAAACCTGCTATAAAATAATAGTATTTTCCAAGGACTAATTACTCTGTTAGACATACATTCACCATTTTTCATCAGATTTTCCATAACTGTCAGTTTTATGAATAGTATTAGATTATTTTGGAACAGGCCAAAGGAGCCCTTCAATAAGACTAGGTGAATTTGAAAAAGAAAACTAGCAGCATTGAAGTTAGAAGTTTCAAGTAATATTGTTTATAAATGCCTAAATTTCCTACCATGCTGAGAATCTCAAGTACTAATAATTTTAATAACAACAGTCATGACAAAAATAACTGATATTTATATAGAGTTTAAATTTTTCAAATATCATAAATAACTTGCAAGTCAGCCAGGTGCTATTATTATTATACCTAAGGCAGCTAGGTGGTACAATGGATAGAGAACCATCCCTGGAATCAGAAGGAGCTGGTCTCAAGTCAAATCTCAAGTCAAATCAGATACATGACACTTACTAGTTGCATGAACTTGGTCAAGTCACTTAACCTCATATTCAGAACCATCTCTAGTCATTTTGATCCATATCTGGCCACTGGACTCAGATGGTTCCAGAGGAGATAGATGAGCTGGTAATTTCGTACATTACCCCCTCACTCAAATCTAATTCACTTGCTTGTCACAGCATCTTCTCCCTGTTGTCTTAGTTTCTTCAAGAACAGGACAAACTATAACATCCATTATTATTAAGCCCATTTTATAGATTAGGAAACTTATACTCAGAAAGAAAGTGACTGCCCTATCTGTCATACTGCTAGTGTCAAAGCTTCTATTTGAAGTCATGGATAAAGGTATAGGTAGTATATCTATAAAATTTGCAGGTCTGCAAAGCTCAGAAAAATTATACCAGTTAACAAAGTAAAAAATGTGAAAACATTTTTATAAGCTTAAATATTTGATCTATTGAATAAGATGAAATATAATAAGAGCAAATGTAAAGTCTTACACTAAAGTTAAAAAAGGAATAATAGGAAATATGAAAATTTTAATTTTCTTATGATGCATATAGAAATGAGAAGTGGCATTTGTGTCTTGGATGGAAAGCTTGACTGAAAATAAGGAATAAATAAATTCAAGCCCTATCTCATATTAGCTGTGAGACTAGTCACTTTATTTACTTAAGAAAGTAATAAGTGTTCCAGACCATTCTCTAAGACTGTAAAAGTTGCAGAAAAATAATCATTACACATTGGTAGAAGAGGTTTGCTTATATCATATGTCTTCAGCAAGAAAAAACAGAATTCCAATTTTTAAGAATTGGGGCACCATGAAGTCATGAAGAGGAATGTCGGCTGACATCAGGAAAAACAACAGCAATAGTCATCAGTTATCAAAAGTAAGAACAGCCCAAATCACCCCTTCCACCTGTGCCTTTAAGTAAAGGTTAGATGAACATTTTTGGTGTATGTTGAAGAGGGTATTATTTTTCAGATATATATTATAGTAAATGGTCTTTGGGATTTGTTCCAAATGCAAAATTCTGTGATCTTGGAAATTTATTTGTTTCTCATGCCAAATTCATTATTCTGAAGTTTTTGAAACATTTTCCTCATAGTAAAAATTGAGGAAGTGAAAGTCTTATCATCCTGTTTTCCAGGGAAGAAAATAGAGACTCAGGTAAATTGTCTTGTTCATATTGAGTTTATTAAGGATCTGAAATTTAAATTCAAGTATCATATCTTCATGTCTGGCATATTTTCAACTACATCCTATTCTCTCAAAACTTTAATTTATCTTGAAATGGACTGACAAGTCCAGCAGATTACTGAGAAAAAGCAATGCAATTTAAACTATCTATTAAAGAACTTGCATTAGGTAAAAATTTTAATGATTTGATTTTATATTCATGATTTTGCTTCATAGGTAAATCTTTATGAAACATGAGCATATAAAATGTATTTTATATGCATGTGTATGTATTTACACATGCATGCATATAGTACATAGGGAAGACCTAGTACAAATAAAATAACTATTCCTTATATATTTTCTTCCTTTTGAATTCTAATAATTGCAGGATATAATGTATTTTGTACTACATATATATCCAGTCTGGTTTTGCAATATATATATATATATATATATATATATATATATATATATATATATATATATATATATATGTATTTGCTGAAAACGTGTTGCTTCTTGCTTGATTGTTGATTTGATATAACAAAAATGAGAGTCCTCTATTATCAGGCAAATATAACTGGTGCAGCCCCATTAACTGACAATTCCAGTAAGCATTTTAAAATAAACTTCACCCTGAAACTAACAGATATTTTTCTTATAATTCTAGTTGTGAGATACAATGAAAAAATTAATATCAGTTAGCTAATGTCATATAATTGTTAGCTGAGCCATAGGTAACAGATCTGGCAGTGGAGACTAGTAGAATAAATTATGTCATGGCCAAAGTAAGTGTGTCCTTAAATTATCTTTTGAAGAAAATTTGTTTGAGAGTAGGGAGAAACCATGGGGAAAAAATACAGTGACACAAATGACAGAGAACCCAGGATATCAGTGCAAAGGACAAAAGCAATTGGGGGATTACTTTTAGGAGACTATCACTTGGAAATAGAAGCAAGATGGAACTAGATTATAGAGAATACCTGAAATGTCAGAAATGTATGATCAATAGTTGTCAACTCATTCATTCACCATCAAAAATATATTATTATACATGTTTATATGTTATTATACTAAGGGTTGAGTATTTATATATTATATTATATTATATTATATTATATTATATTATATTATATTATATTATATTATATTATATTATATTATATTAGTGGTTCAGGGTTCAAAAAGAAAAGTGAAATACTACTTCAAGTAATGTGCATTTCTGGGAGAGATAGAAAGAAAGTGTGCAAACAAATAGAATATAAATATATAAAAGCAGATTTCTGAGAAAATTTTAGTAGAAAATCAGGGAGACAGGAGAGGGTCCTTGTAAAATAGAGTAACTAAGCTTAGTCTCAAAGGAAGAAAGGAATTTCATGAGAAAATAAGACGAGAATAAATTTTAGGCAGGAGGGCTAAACAATAAAGGCAGTTTGGAGAGCAGTGTTAGGATATGAACTATAGGGAACATCAAGCAGATCCATGTGTCGGGAATGCAGAATGGTATAGAATAGTTATGTTCAATATATTGCAAAGTCCTCTGAAACCAATTTTAACAGATTTTTGAAGAAAAAAAAAGAATTTATATCTTATACTCCAGGCAAGGGGGAACTGGTCAGAATTAATGAGAAAAGAAATGACATGATCAAAACTTTGTTTACCAGTTTGGCAACTATATGGAGAATGGAATGAAGAGAAAAGTTATTGGATATAACAAAACCAATTAGAAGGGTATTGCAAATGTTCAGATGCAGGATGTTACTGATATGCAACTCAACTAGGATTGTTCTGTGTTAAGCAGAAAACATGGAATGGACCCAAAATATATAATGGAGATATGACTTGGCCATTTCTTGAATATGATAAGTAAGGAATAAATAAAAATCAAGGATGAATTTATTGTGAGTAAGATGCCTGAAAAGTGAGGGAAAATGTGAACAAATTAAAGATTAATTTAAAGAAACTAAAATAATTTATTATATTTATATGGTTAAAGAAAATAAATCTGTAAACTTTTAAACCAGGACACATGCACAAGTCCTACTTAACTGATTTTAATGAGTTGTCTTTCTGGGCGGTTACCAGAATTCTCCCTAATCAAGAAGAATCCCCTGATATTCATGACGAATCATGAAAAGAAAATCACTGTGACCCTAGATCATTCTTTCCAATTCTAAGGTTTTTGGTTTTGGTTTTTTTGGAGAAGTTAAATATTGTGGATTCATTTCATCAACCACTAGAAGAAGGTGTCCTGTAACATTAGTTTAACCAACATGAAGTCATGTTACAGAATGCCAAATGGTCATTTACTTCTTAGTCTTTCATAGCTCAGTAGAGATAAATTCCTGGCTCTTCTTTAGTAGAGCTCTCTAGATGAGGACCTCAGAAACACTTAGAATATATAATGAGTCAAATGAATCTTTTAGTTACTTTTGTGCACAGGAAACAATTTAGGTTAAATTATTAACTCTTTATTCTCATAAAATAGTAGGATTGTCCCCAGAAAGTAGAACTCCCTAAGTGGGAAGAAGATTATCACCCCTGGTTCAGTCTCTAAAACAAATGTACACATTCACACAATGAATAAGACTGATCGCTCAACTATACAATAGTGGATTGGGATACAATGTTCCATTCAAAGCCCCAAATCTGTCATTCTTTGGCAAAAACTTTCAGCAAGGTTATGAAATACCTTGTATGCAACATCTCCTATACACAAAATATGTTGTCAGAATTTCTGTACTAGAAACTCTAGCACAGGATTTTATGGCACGATGCAGTTTCTGGTTAGAAATGGTAATTAGTTTGCTATCATGACACTATGAAACAAGGGAAGTTGTTTATAACCTTTACCAGTTGTGTCTCTATGCCCTGGATATTCTCTACAATGGAGCTCAAATCTAATATGAAGGGAGTTAACACTTCGAGTAAATGGTATTGATACTTCTCTTTATAGTGTTGCATCTATAAAAATGACACTGAGTTATCATGGTTAACTATAGGAATTTAATTATGCACAGATTTGCAAAGAAACTTTTGTTGTAATTGTTTAAATAAAGAACTTCTGAAGCTTATGGTATGACTTGTACTTATCATTAACTTCTAATGGAGTACCTGGGTTCAAATGCGGTCTCAGACACTTAATAATTACCTAGCTGTGTGGCCTTGGGCAAGCCACTTAACCCCATTTGCCTTGCAAAAAAACCTAAAAAAAAAAACTTCTAATGGGACTCTTTGCTTAGGATAAGACTATACTCTTTTTCTTCTAAGAAAAAAAGATATCTATTAGGTATTACCATACATACAAATAGCTAGTGAAATTATTCAATAATGAACACATATCCAGTTAAACATACAATTCCATCAAAAATATTTACTATGCAATGTACAAAATATCCTTAAGAACAATTCAAAAATTATAAGTGTAAGGGCAGCTAGGTGGTGCAGTGGATAGAGCACTGGTCTTAAAATCAGGAGAATGGGAGATCAAATCCATCCTGAGACATTTGATATTTACTAGTTGTGTGAAGTTGGACAAGTCACTTAACCCTGATTGCCTCACTTTCAGGGTCATCTCTAGTAGTCCAGATTCATATCTGACCACTGAACCCAGATGTCTCTGGAGGAGAAAGTGAACTAGTGACTTAGTAGAGCATCTTCTTCACTCAAATCAAATTCATATGCTTGTCATGGCATCACCTCCCTGATGTCATAGTTTTCTTTGAGATGGAAGGAAGGACAAACATCATTATTATTTCAGGAGAAAGTATTCTCAACCTTATTCTTAGTTATTAGAAGTGACTCCCCTTTATTCATGGGATGCTCAAAAAGTAACCCCTTTTAAAGTATGGTGTAATATTGAATTCATTTCTTTTGAAATGGTAAGCCCAATCTGCCCTTCATTTCCACTTATGAAGACAATACAACCAGTTAATGATGAAATGTCATTTAGGATACCAGGAGGAAGACAGAAGGCACTGTCATGGCCATATCATGCTAAAAAGCCTGATAGAAAGTTGAAATTCCTCCAATCCCATACAAGCTGACATGGTCCTTCTTTGGTCTATGTGTGTTTGTGTGTGTGTGTGTGTGTGTGTGTGTGTGTGTGTGTGTGTGTTATGTGAGTGCATGGTATGAAATATGATCCCTACAATTGATAGGCTTTTATTTGAGTGGATTAAAAATTGACCTTGGGAAATGGGTGAAAACTTTAATTTAGCTAACTTACATATACTCTTTTCTTTTTCTAATTAACTAATTAATTAATTAATTTTCATACATATGCACATGTATGTTTTTAAGTTACAAAATTAAATTCATCAACCATTCTCACCCACTTCCCTTCAGTGGTGGTCGGGTTAGTATTGTATATACTATATTTTTGATAAACATGCTTACAGACTAGTTATCTTCAGTATGAGAAATTAGGATTAAGGAAAAGAAATACATAGATAATTTTTATAAAATGTTCTTCAGATTCTGAAGGGCTGGGTTTGGTTTTGTTTTTCTGTTTTGTTTGGTTTGATTTTTCTTCCTTGGATGGAGATAATATTGTCCATGGCTATCTAATACAGATAGCTTAGATCTCTGAACTGCAAAGAAGAGCTTCTTCCATAAAGGTTGTTCATCTCACAATGTTGTTGTTGATGTATAGACTGTTCTCTTGATTGTACTCCTTTTGCTTATCAGTAGATCCTGTAAGTCATTCCTTGCATCTCTAGAGTCTGATCATTTATGATTTCTTATAGAATCATAGTATTCCATAGAATTCATGTACCACAACTTCTTTAGTCATTTCCCACTTGATGGGTATTCCCTCATTTTCCAATTCCTTGTCACTACAAAAAGTGCTGCTAAGAATATTTTGGAACATATAGGACTTTCGCCTTTTTTATAATTTCTTCTGGATATAGATATAGAATTGGAATTGCTGGTTCAAAAGGTATGAACAGTTTAATTGCTCTTTGGGAGTAGTCCCATATTGCTCTCCAGAATTTTGGATCTGTTCTCAACTTCACCAAAAATGTCTCAATGTCCCAGTCCTCGCATAACCTCTCCAGCATTGATCATTTTGGCTTTTTTTCATCTTGAAAAATCCGATATGTGTGAGGTGATACCTAATTGTTATTTAATTTGCATTTCTCTAATCAATAATGATTAAGAGCATTTTTTTCATATCAATGTATATATATATGTATATATATATATATATATATATATATATATATATAGCTTTAATTTCTTCATTTTAAAACTATCCGTTCATATCATTTGACCATTTATCAATTGGGGAATGACTTGTAAGCATATAAATTTGATACAATTGTCTATATATTTTAGAATTGAAACCTTTATCAGAATTCTTAGTTGTGAGGATTGTTTCCCAGTTTTCTGCTCTGCTTCTAATTTTGGCAACATTGATTCTATTAGTGCAAAAACTTTTAGGGGTGGCTAGGTGGTGCAGTAGGTGTGGCTAGGTGGCACACTGGATAAAGCACTGGCCCTGGAGTCAGGAGTACCTGGGTTCAAATCCGGTCTCAGACACTTAATAATTACCTAGCCATGTGGCCTTGGGCAAACCAATTAATCCCATTTGGCTTGCAAAAACCTAAAAAAAACTTTTTAGTTTAATTTAGTCAAAATCATTCATTTTGTAGGTTATAATGTACTCTAATTCATGTTTAGTCATAAATTTAGTAATTATACTATAATCAAAATAGTAGTAATTCCTTTCTGCTTTCCTTCTAATTTTGACAGCATTGATTTTATTAGTACAAAAACTTTAATTAATATATTCAAATCATTTATTTTTGGAGTTCATAATGTGCCCAATTCTTGTTTGGTGATTAATTTATCCCTTTTCCATAGATCTGATAGATGAGTATTTCTTGATCTTTCATTTTATATCTAGTATTGCTCTTTATGTCTAAATCCTGTATCCATTTTGATCTTATTTTGGTATAGAGTGTGAGATTTAGATCTATGCCTAGTTTTTGCCATACTAATTTACAGTTTTCCCAAGAAGTTTTGTCAAATTCTGAGTTATCCCAGAAGCTGATGTTTTTGGGTTTGTCAAATAGATTACTGCAGTCATTTACTGTGGTTTCTTTTGAACCTATCCTAATGCTCTGATCCATCACTCTATTTCTTAACCAGTACCAGACAGTTTTGATGACTGCTGTTTTATATTTTTAGATCTGGTAGAGCTAGGGCACCTTCCTTTACAATTTTTTTCATCATTTCCCCTGATATTCTTGACCTTTACTTATTTCAGATAAATTTTGTTACTATTTTTGCTCGTTCGGTAAAGCAGTTATTTGGTAGTTTCATTGGTATGGCACTGAATAAGTAATTTAATTATGGTAGAGTCGTCATTTTTACTATATTAGTTGAACTTAACTATGAGTATTTGATATTTTTCCCCATTATTTTGATCTAAATTTATTTGGTTGTGAAGTGTTTAATAATTGTGTTCATACAGTGTATATGTTTGTCTTGAGAGGTAGATTCCCAAGCATTTAATGTTGTCTATAGTTAATTTAAATGGAATTTCTCTTTCTATCTCTATGTTGCTCATATACAGAAATGTTGATGGTTTATGTGGGTTTATTTTTTATCCTCCTACTTTGCGAAATTTGTTCATTGTTTCAAGGGGATTTTTAGATGCTTTTATCGGGTTCTATAAATATATCATATCATCTGCAAAAAGTGAAAACTTTGCTTCCTCATTGCCAATTCGGATTCCTTCATCAGAATTTAATATCTTTTTCTTCTCTTTTTGCTACAGCTAGCATTTCTCATATTATATTTAATAGTAATGGTGATAATGGACATCCTCATTTCACCCATGATTTTATTGGAAATGTTCCAAGTATATTCCCATTACAGATAATATTTGCTGATGGTTTTAGATAGATATTATTTATTATTTTAAGGAAAACTCCATTTATTCCTAAATATTCTAGTGTTTTAATAGAATTGGATGCTGTATTTTATCCAAGGCTTTTGCAGAATCTATTGAGCTGATCATATGATTTCTGTTGGTTTTGTTATTAATATTTTTAATTAGGTTGTGTTTTCCTAATGTTAAACCACCCTTGCTTACCTGGTATAAATCCTACCTGATCATGGTGTATTATCCTAGTAATAATTTTTATAGTCTCATTGCTAAAATTTTCTTTAATATTTTTACATCAATATTCAATAGGGATATTGCTCTTCAGTTTTCTTTGTTTGTTCTTGTTCTCCTTGGTTTAAGCATCAGCACCATTTTGGTGTCATAAAAGGAGTTTGACAGATCTCCTTCCTCTCCTATTTTTTAAAATAGTTTATGTAGAATAGGAATTTATTGTTTTTAAATGTTTGTTAGAATTCATTTGTAAATCCAACTTTACCTAGTGACTTTTCCTTAGGGACTTTATTGATGACTTCTTCAATTTATTTTTCTGAAATGCTCTTAATTAAGTAATTTATTTCCTCTTCTATTAATCTGGGTAGTTTGTATTTTTCTAAATATTCATCCATTTCACTTGGGGTTATCCAGTTTATTGGCATATCATGCATTCTTTTCTGATGATTAATAGGAGTAGTAAGAGAGAAAAGCTAAAAGTATAATGAAAACCATATGTGTATGCAAGTATATATGCATGCTTTATGATGTATATATATATATATATATATATGTATATGTGAGCTTGTATGTATTTATAACTCAGTTTTAAGAACTTATAGGTCTTAGATTTGGAGGAAATTCACTAAAACCTTTATAGTATAAATAATAATTCCTATAGGAAGAAATGTAACTACTAATTGAATATGCATAATCCTAGGAAATAAACATTTTCCCCTTGATAGCAATGTCACGTGATGCAAAAGGAAGATGAATTCAGAGTATCAGGAAAAGCAAAGTATTATATATTCTAATCTTTTAACATAAAGAAGAAGGAAGAATTCATATTTAATGTTAAGAAGTTTGAGTGTATATAAACATAATTCCCAAATTTCTTTGCAGTTTTTCTTATTCTTGAGGCAACATTCTTGTCTTCTCATTACAATTGTGTATAAAATCCTTATGTGAGAGGCATTATTAAACTCAAATCTGCTGACTAAGCAGGAACTGCTTTAGTATTTTTTTAAACCATTAACAGTAGTAGAATTGAAAATGACAATTACATGGAATTGGAGTTACTATAAGTAGCCCATATATTAATGAGATAAGCACATAGATCTCTATATTCCTGATGCTTTAATCCTGGACCATCTATACTTTCAAATATCAGTGACATGTTTTATAGTGCTGGCAAACAAATAATTTTCAGTGCCTCAGCTTAGTTTCATATCCCTTGAAATTATTTGAAAAAATCAGACCCAAATTGTAGTTCAGGGTTGTTTTGAATATTTGATGAAAAAAGAAAGATGTTTCTACTAGGCAGAAATGGTTCACTTCCCTTACCCAAATTTATTATTTAGACATATTAAAGTGTGTCTAATCTAGCAAGAATATTCATTGCAATATCAAATTTTGAAGAAAAAACTTCATAAATTGAAAATGGTTATATTTCAACTTCAAATGTAATGTGACAGCATAAGTCAAAGAAAATGTATAGCCACATATGAATAGGAACTCAATAACTAGATTACTAAAATGACTATAATTATCTGCATCTTGCTTTGGGAATGGAGACTGTGACACTGGATTTACATTTGACTATTAACATTGTATTAATCTATAATTAGTCTATCTATAATCATTTGGACAAAAATGCAGAGATAGAGTAATTGTGAACAAGAACAAAAATTTACTGATGTCCTTCAATATCCAATCCACAGGTATAAGTCTGCTTTCTTAAATATCTTTCAAAGGCAGCTATATGTTTTTTGACTCACTCTGAGATAAATATGGGCAGTTAAATGGTACAGTGCATAAAATTTCAGATTTGGAATTAGAAACACATATTACTGAGTCCATTTCTAACCTCAGATAGTTACCAACTTTGTGATCCTTGCTAAGTAACTGAATTTTGATACCATGCTCTCATTTAAATCAAAGAGATGTGAAAGCATCTTATACTAAATTATATCTTATTTCATGAGAGTTCAATATATGATTTTATGACAGTAATTATAATGTCTGATCAGAACTGTTTGATAATCAGAGATTTATTAAGCATAACACCTCCATGGATACTTCTTAAAGTGTGTGTGTGTGTGTGTGTGTGTGTGTGTGTGTGTGTGGTATACCTAGGCATATTTCTGATTATGGACAGATTTTACCATTTCTGCTCTAAATTTTTACCCTTACGTATATTATCTCTCTATTCAATAAATTACCTAGAATTTGAGAGAGAGGACAGTTTTTTTAAACTTTATTTTCCCCCAGAAGAGAAAAGAAGGCTTACTACATCATATATCTCATTAGTATCATGTGATCACATTTGATGAGACAGGATCCAGCAGAGTCAGATGCTAGTCTGTCAACTCCTGCTTCCATGCTGTCTGATAAAGAGTAAATAGCTAAATCTCAGAGTAATTGACTATTTTAAGCCCCTCATTATTGATTTTAAAAATCAGGTCTATAAATAGATTCTTTCCTCAGAAGTAATCACATATTTGTGTCATATGACTCAAGGAGGAAAGAGTTATTTCATTACTCATCACAAAGGAATTGATTATTCTGCTCTTTTCTCCCACATAAACAAACAAAAAGGATTATGTATTAACTGAGAAAGATAAGTCACCTATTGTTTCAACAACATTCAATAGTTTCAATATTTATAATTATTTTTATTTTTAAGCATTTAGGTATTAATCAATTGCCATTTTATCTCACTTATATAACAACTACACCATTGTTTTGAGATCTAGAGATAAGAAAGATATGATAAATTTCCAAGAATTTTATTACATAAAAATATTTTGCTTAAATGTTTCCTTTAGTTTCCTAAAATGTGAATCAGATTGATGCAGGATATGAATTATTTAACCAAAGAGAAAGAAGCTTGTGTATATGCATATGTGTATGTACATGTACTTAAGAATTTTGATAATGTTTATGACAAAATTGCGTTATAAAATATCAAGTAAGAATAAAAATAATGTATTACAAGGTAAGAATGGCATGGCATTGTACAATATCAGAATTGGAAAACACTTCAAGATTAGATAACCCTACTCCTTTACAGAATGGAAATTAAAATCAACCTAGCTAAAATGAGATGTATTTATTTACATAACAGATTATAAAAGAATCCAAATATCAAATTCAGAATACCTACCACAACAAAGTTTTCTTTTGAATATTTATCATTGAGAATTGAATACTGGTACAATACTAAAATGGTAATTCCATTTTGGTCACCAGAAAAATTAGACAAATTAATGAGGTAATTTCATTAAAAACACATAATTTCATAAAATTTTGTGTAATTTGTAATTGAGCTATGTCATGAAAAATCTTTTTAAAATTGTGGTGATTGGCTAAGGGAAAAAATAAATTATATTAATCCATTTCATAAAAATATTATTGAAATCCTATCAGTATGCAGCACTGTGCTAGATAAGACACAGCATTTCCCCCAAATACCTCATAGTTTTATTGATATAAATTACTGGATTGAGCATCAGATTTCAAATCAATCATCTAATAAATAAACACTAGGACATTTTTGGAAGATTTAAATATCTTCTATTTTATTATTTTTTGCAGATCTCCCAATATTATTCAATGTCCTCCATACTTGCTATTTAAAAAGTGTACCTGTAGTCAAAAATGTAGATTTCTAATTCCCTCCCTGCTTGTTTGTCATTACTTTACCTGGTGGTTTTGTAAAGTTGAGGGCAATTATCCTTATCCATTACTCCTATTGATAACTATTGTTGTTCTATACATCATCTGTCTATGTTGTTGTTGAGTCATTTCATTCCTGTCTGATTCTTTGTTACTACATTTTGAGGTTTTCTTGGCAAAGATACTAGAGTGGTTTGCCATTTCTTTCTCCAACTCATTCCATATGTGAGGAAACCAAGGTGAAGTTGCTTAAATTACTTGACCACACAGTTAGCAAATGCTTGAAACAGGGTTTGAACTCATAAAGTATCATTCTGATTCCAAGGAATATATATAAGAATTTTTGTACAAAATAAGCAAAAGATCTTTTTTTTGCTCTGGTTGGGTTTTTTCTTTTTTCATTTTGTAGAAGCATTAATAGTTGGGAATGGATTCAGGAAAAAATCCTCTTTTTTCTTGTTTGTCCTTTGTTCGTCAGGAGGACACAAGGGTGATGTCTTCACCTGTGTAAGAATTAGGTTTGAGTGAGTCAGAGTTGAGTAAAGTCATCAACATCACTCTGTCTTAATAGCTCTCCTATCTATTTCCTTATAATGGGACCTGGGGTTGGGGGTTAGTAAATACATCATGCAGAAGACATGGTTCAGCTGAGTTAAAGGGAGGCTAAGAATTCTAAATGTCAGAGATGGTGACAGAATGTGTGACAGACATGAAGCATATTTGATATAAAGGCAAAGAGATAGAAAATTGAGTATTATATGTAAGTAAATCAGTTTGACTAGACTAAAGACTGTGTAAAAAGAGAGTAAAAAATAAAATGTTCAAAATATAGTTGAAGTTTGAATGTAAAGGGCATTTACTGTCAGAAGAATTTGTATGTGACTGTAGTGTTTATTGGAAGTCACTAGAGTTTATTCAATATGTTTTTGACATATTAAGCTTCTGTTTTAATAATAGTTATTTAGCAATGGTGAGGTACCTGGACTAGAATGAGATGAAGGTAGGACACTTGAACTAGAAGGAGAGCCCAGGTTAACATGATTAAAATCTAAAGAATGGTGTTGACTATATGAGTAAAGGACCCTGACATGAGAAATATCAATTGAATGCATGTGTTGGATGGGACCAGTGGGTCAAGAGACCTGGATTTAAAGATAAATAAATAAATGAACAAACAAATAAATAAATGAAATTAAAAAAAAACTTTAACAAAAGACACCTGGATTTATGCCATCACTCTTCAACTTCCTGGATGAACAATATTGCTTGTGAACTTCCCTTTCCTTAATTTTGCTTTTCCTCAGTATAAATTGGAATCATTACACTTTTACTGCCTGTTTCCCAGGGTTTTTTGATAGGATCAAATAAAGCAAGTAGCCAAGATGTCAGAGTTAAGCTAGGGACTCCACAATTTCTCCCTCACACCACTCTAAATACCTTTAAATAATGATTCTGACCAAATTCTAAAGTGGCAGAATCCACAAAAAGACTGAGTGAAAAAATTTTCCATCTCAAGACAACTTGGAAGATTTGTAAGATCTGTTGCACCAGGGTTAGAAAAGAACCCACAGTATAGTTGAAGCCACATGGAGTGAACTGCCTCCATCCATCTAGGATCAGACTATGAGGTGCCTAGATCTTTGGTAGCAGTGGTGGTTTCTAGACCTCTAAACCCAGGGATTGCCAAGGATACCTTGGAAGAGCAGCTGAAAACTGCTCTGGGGGCAGCTAGGTGACACAATGGATAGAACACCACTCATGGAGTCAGGAGGACCTGAGTTCACATCCGGCCTCAGATACTTAATAATTGCCTATTTGTGTGACCTTGAGCAAATCACTTAATCCTATTGTCTTGCAAAAAAAAATTTAAAAAACAACAAAACTCTGTTGCACCAGTGTGAGTAGAACTCAGTCCAGCTCAAGTCCCAGCATAGGCCTAGCACCATAGGGGCAAGAGACAGAGAGGATGTGAGAGTGACAAAGCCAAATTGAGGAGCAGAGTGCTGGATGGACTGATCACAGACTCATCCTCTCTAAGCTAAATATTCATATAAATATTCATATATTCATATAAGCAGTGGCCCCCAGGACAAAATGAATACTAGAAGAATTAATGTCAAGAGATTAGTGTCACTCTGAGCTGGAACAATTTGTTGTTAACTTGGAGGAAATCTGAACCAGCATGCAGTTGGCAACAGTGGAGCAGAAAAGGAGTGGGCAGCTTTCAGAGATCTGGTGTACAGCACCTCATTTGTTCAACTGAACCAGAACACTTGAAAACACCAAAACTGGTTTGATGAAAATGATGGGAAAATACAGAAGCTGCTAAATGAAAAGTGAGAACTCCACAGGATTTATCAGCAGGATAGTTTATCCATTTCCAAGAAGGCAGTATTTAATTTCATCAAAAGTAAAGTCCAAGCACAACTTAGAGAGACACAGGACTCTTGGTTCAGTAAGAAGGCAGATGAAATTCAATTTTATACAGACAGTAACAAGACAAAATGCTTTTATAATGCTCTAAAGACTATTTATGGCCAAAGACATGGTGCATCTCAACTACTCAGTGCCTGATGGATCCACATTGATGAGCAATAGGGACATGATCCTAGACAGAAGGGCTGAACACTTTCCTAGTATTCTTAGCAGACCATAATCAACCAATACAGAAGCTATTGACTGTTTACCTCAAGTTGAAGTCAATCAGTCCCTAGCTGAAGTTCCACCTGAAGAAGAGCTTTTGAATGCCATTAGGCTCCTTTCAAGTGGCAAAGCACCTGGTGCTGATTCTATCCCAGCTGAGATCTACAAGGCTGGGGGTCCATTGCTCATGCTAAAAATGACTGAGATTTTCCAGAGGTTATCCCTAAGAATACAAGGATGCTTCCATTGTCCATCTCTATAAAGGTAAAGGGAATAGATTGTCTTGTGACAACCACAGGGTATTTCACTTTTAGTCATTGCTGGTAAGATTCTTGCCAGAGTCCTCCATAGGCTGATCCTTCACGTGAATATTATGCATCTTCCTGAGTGCCAGTGTGGCTACAGAAAGGGTAGAGGAACAGTCAATATGGTGTTTGGTGCCCAATAACTCCAGTAAAAATGCCAGGAAGAAAACAGAGGTCTGTATACAATCTTTTTACATCTGACCAAGGTCTTTGTTAGCATTAGTCATGAGGGTTTAAGAGAAATTATATCAAAATTTGGTTGCCCAGAGAAGTTCATCACTATAGCACATTAATTTCATGATGGCATACATGCCCAGGTTGTAGGAAATGGTCAATACTCTAAATATTTCCCAGTGACCAATGGAATAAAACAAGGATATGTCCTTGCTCCCATACTTTTTAGCATGGTATTTTCAGCCATATTATCAAATGTCTTCACTGAGGATGAACCTAACCTCAGGTCATTGTAAATTCTTCAACTTGAAAATGCTACAAGCCAAGACCAAAGTGGAGGGAGTGTTGGTGCAACCCAGGTGTTCACATGGTATATTTGTTACTAACCTGTGGTAGAACCCTATGAGCTCTACTAGTCTGAATAGTAAAAGTTGGACACACTGTAATTTGTCTCAAGCATAGTGATATAATTTTGATCTTGTTCAATAATGAAGGACAAGAATCAACCAACCTCATTATTGATAGAATAGAAACATGAATTGGAACAATTCTGAGGTACTACCTTATACCTCTTAGATCAACTAATAGGACATAAGTAGAAAATGGTAAATATTGTAGAGAAGTTGAGACATTGATGTACTGTCGGAAGAGTTGTAAAACGTTTCACAATTCTATAGAGCAAATTGGAACTATGCCCAATGGCTAGAAAACCATGACTACCCTTTGGCCTATTAATACTGCCAAGACTATGTTCAAAAAAGATGAAATACATAAAGAAAAGAATCTGTATGTATAGGGATCACAATAACAGCTCTTTTCTGGTAGAGGGGAGGTGGAGATTGAGGGGATGACCAATGGTTGGAGAATGGCTGAACAAATTGTCATATGTGATTGAGAGGAAATGCTGTTCTGTTATGGGAAATGATAAATAGGATGCTCTTAGTAAAAAATCTTAGACAAGCAGATGCAATGAGAAATGTACCATTTACAAAATAACAACAATAATGCAATTGTGAATGACCTACCTTATCCTGGCAATTCTGTGACCCAAAAGAACTCTGACGGACTTATGATAAAGAACGCTATCTATCCCAAAGAAAGAGCTAATGGTGACTGTTGCCAGACTGAAGAATGTTTTTCTTTTTCACTTTATTTTTCTTGAGGTTTCTTTTTTGCATGTAGGGGGGGCCTTATGTTTACTTTTATAACTTGGCTAACTTTGCTTGAAGAAAAATAGTTAAATAAACTAGTAAAAGATGTAATACTTTGCTTCCTTTGCTGGTGAGCAATTAGATGACTGAAAGGAGAAGAAAAATGACTTTGGTTAAGGACATCCAAGCATAAATATACAATTTCGAAAGAAAATATGAGCAGTTGAGGGGATCCAAAATGGGTTGTGGGAAAAAATATAAAGGCATAAATCAGCTTATAAAGTATTTAGGATGATGTTTCCTTTGTAAGGAAATGGATTCAATTATTAAAGGGGACAGCCAATGTACTTTTATTTATTCAAACTGATAAAATTGAGATACAATGAAAATCTTTCAATGATAGAGAATAGATAAATGATAAGAGATACAGGGCATATGGTCCCTCTTCATTTTCACAGAAGATGGGAAACACCCCACAAAATCAAAAATCATAACTGTGAATTGTGGGGTAATTAAATAAAAATTTGAAGCTTTAAGCTTTATATGGTAATGTTTGATTAGTTTTTAGCCTACAAATGAAATGGGAATCAATGAGGATGAGGAGGTTCTGATTTAGTTAATGATGTGGGATGGGTAAGAGGCACAATGGATAGAGCACAGGCCCTGTTGTCAGGAGGACCTGAGTTCAAGTGTGGCCTCAGACACTTAATGATTTCCTAGCTGTGTAACCTTGGGAAAGTCACTTAACACCATTGACTTAAAATAAAATAAAAAATAAAGTAATTTTTACTTTAAAAAATTACTTTAAAATATGTGTGAAGAGTGAAGAGATTGTAGAAGTCTAGCTGGAATGAATAAAGTAAAGGCAGGACAGGAAAGACTCGGTAGGAGAGAGACAAGTTGGGCAGCTAGGTATTGCAGTGGACAGAGCGTCGGCTTGGGAGTCAAGACAACCTGAGTACAAATCTAGCCTCAGACACTTAATAATTACCTTGCTGTGTGACTTTGGGCAAGTCACTTAACCCCATTGCCATAAATTTTTTAAAAAAGGAGAGAAAGAAAAGTCAGTTTATTTCAGTGTGTGATGAAAATAATAGCTGATAAAGGGATCTCTGCTTCTGATTGATTAGATAAAGCCTGGAGTTCCCTGGAAGAAACCTTCAGCTATAATGTTCTTTAGTAATATAAAAAGATAAAGAGATGGAAAGTGTCTCAAAAGTTTTATTTTATTTTTGCTGTTCTCTGTGGTTTGAGAGGAAAAACTGGACTTGGTGCTAGGAGACCTTATATATTCTAAACTTATCTGAGACACTAAAGTTAAATGATTAAAGGAAATTCATCTTCAACCCTATCTTTTTTCTTCAGATTCAGTCCTACATTATGAAATATCTATTAAATGCTTCAGAATAAACATCCCCTAATCATTTCCAATATATCTTGTCCTAAAGATAATTCATCGTCTTTGTTTTTTAGGTTTTTTGCAAGGCAATGGGGCTACGTGGCTTGCCCAAGGCCACACAGCTAGGAAATCATTAAGTGTCTGAGGTCAGATTTGAACTCGGGTATTCCTGACTCCAGAGCCTGTGCTCTATCCACTGCACAACCAAGTTGCCCCTCATCACCTTTTCTACTCACTCCTCTTCAGAAAATACCTATGGCTCTCCAGAGTACAAACATTCTTCTAACCCACATTCAATGCCTTAGAGTCATTCTCTTCTTCTCATTCTTGGTCACCCTGCATTACTAATCCCTGTTTGTTAATTCTGCTTTCACAATATAAAATGTATCTATTTTCCATCTTCTTTCCTCTCATATCTACTATCCTAGTTCATTTTCCATTCATCTTTCTCCTTTCATATTGAAATATATGGGTGTGGTTAGCCTTCATATTTTCCAATCCACTCTGAATATAAATACTAATATGTTATTCATAAAGCACATGACCCTCCCCTGCTGTATGGATGCATTTTGAATAGATATTTTTCTGGAATCAATACAGATTTCATTATTAGGCATTTAAAGACATTCACAATTCAGTCTTAAGGTACCTTTCTGTCTTATTATATATTTCTTCTCTTCACTCATATATTTCTCCTTATAAAGATTTCCCTTTCATACCATTATGCATTTCTTCCCTTCAACATTTTAATAGACAATCTGCTCTTTTTATTATTTTTCACACTTCATATTTTGTCTTTCTTCCCCAAGACTTTTTATAAGCTGTTCCTTATGACTAGGATGCATTCTCTTATCACTTCTGCATATTAGAATGTGTAGTTTCTTTCTAAGTTAAGCTCAAATACTACATATTACCATGTACCTTTCCTGATTTCCACCTCTAGCTAGTAACAAGAAATGAAAAGTATTACCTATGTACTTTCTTAAAAGTCAAGCCACAGAAACCAGTCTGGAAGGAGGATATCAAGAGAGGATTTAATAAAGAAAGGGTTCTGCTTTGGGAATTCTAATATTGAGAATATTGAGAACTATAAAAAAAAACTCGAGAGATTTGTCCATAATTGAGACTGGAGGAAGGTATGTTTGTTGTTTACTTCCTATTTTCTTTCATACTTTTAACTCCAAGTTCCTTCCATATTATTGAAAATGGTATTTTGTAAACAGGGAGACTGGTATTAAAATATATCAAGTATGCTTTTGCCTGGTTTTGCAGGTGAAATCTATGAACCAACGGTGTAACAACATGCTTTCAAGTGTACTTTAGATCATGAGAGACTTTTACCCAAAAGTTAGGCATATTTACTGTATTCTAAGTTTTTTAATGTTCCAAAACATCATATAGGTCTACATTAATATAGGTCTATAGTCAAATGATAAGATTATGGGAACAATGTTTTGTAAAACAATATTTACCAGATATCTTATTTTCTTCATGGTTTTGTATAAGCTGTCCATTATGTCTCAGATGATATCCCTCCTTACGAGAGGCTCCTTGCACTCCTAACTCCCTTCCAGGAAACATTATTGATCTTGACAGTTGCTAATTTCCCTGACTCAAATTTGCATATTTTTCATCAAATGCATTAGGTATTTTTATGAGAAATTATATATACCTAATAAAATGCAAGCTCATTGAGGGCAAACAAATTAATTTCTTGAGATAAAGGATTCATTCTCCTCCTTTCTCCTCTTCTTTTTATCTCTCCACATTTCTCCTCATCTCTCCTTATCCTTCTTCTCCTCTTCTCACCTCTCCCTCCTCCCTACCCTCTTTCTTTCTCCATCACTTAGTCATATTATCTACAGTACTCAGACTATTATAAATCCTGGTACATAGAATATACTCAAGAAATATTTCTTACTTGAATGATAAAAGGCAAAATATTTTGCTATTATAAGATTAAACTGTCATGCAGAAATAATAGCTTCATGTGTGTTAGTTCAGTTTTCATGGTCATCCTTTAGAAAATTTGATTAGACTGCAGACTTGTGGTATTTATATTTCTCAATTTAATGAATTCAAACCTTTCTATATTAAAAACCAAAGAAAGAAAGGCAAATATATACCATTCTTCAGTCTTCCTGCTATCACATCAAAAACACCTGGCAATTTGAAATGAGTATTGAGATATAAACATTGGCATAGTGAGATACAAATTTTCAATTGATTTAAAGGAGAATAATAATATGTATCTATTTAAGACAGGAGTGAATTCCAGCAAGCTGTTGACTGTGTAGTCTTATAAATTTAAAAAGTAGAGAGCCTTACAAGAGGAAGAGGAAATTACAAACATTTTGAAAAAAAATTTGCTATTTCATTTCTACCCATTTAATGTATTCCCAGAAACCCTGTCTTCATATCAAATTATAGGGAACTCTATGTAAAAAAATGAACAATTTACTGAACTGTTCCAAATAGGAAGACTCCTTAAATAGAGTGAATTCCCTTTTTCATGCCTCAAAGTAGAAGTGGAAAAATGGACATCATTTCTTTTTCTCCTTTTAACTATTCCTAATAGCTCAGTGTAGCATGATCACCAAAACCCTAGTAGAATGCAAACTCTTCAAAAGTCTAGGTTTTACTTGCATGTATGCATGCATATGTATATATATATATATATATATATATATATATGCAAGTGTGTATGCATGTATGTATGCATATACATGCATTCAAATGTGTTTGTATGTATGTATATGTGGATATATATATATATGTATAAAATATTGATTTCAGCACTGACTTACACAGAACTAAATTAAATTAACTAAAGTAAACGCACAATTGAAAACAATTACAATAAGATCTGTCCATTATTATAGTTCTAATTTATTATTTAGATCTGGAATGATATAGCTCAAAGTCCAGTCTCAGAAAATCTGAGTTTGAGTCCTGCATGGGCCATATGACATTGTGCATGCTAGCACACACACACACACACACACACACACACACACACACACACACAGTGTCCATCCCTTTTCCCCTACATTTTCTCAATGGAGTTGTCTTTTTGAAAAGGATCCCACTATTCTTTTTACCAACTCCCCCCCCCCCAAATACCAACTAACTGGAAAATTATTAGCAGACAAGTCTCTCTAGTTTAAATACAAAAGCACTCTAAGAAAGACACAGGAGTCAGCATGTCTCACTCTCTTGATCCACACCTCCCTTAAAACCTACTAGAATTGGCAGACCACTATACCAACAAGCAGGTTCAGAAACAGCAAAACCATTCCCCTTTGCCAAGCAGAGAACACTGGTCTTGGTTTCCTACCAGCTTTCACAATCATCATCCAGGAGACCAACTATTGTGAAGATGGGACCTAGCAATTGCCTCTGAAAACATTGTAGTACCCACCTCCTCAGAAGTTATTAGCTAATGAAGTAGTAGAAAATGAAGTTCCAAGCACCAAAGACTATTAAGTGGAATGACAGAAAGAGTTAAAATTGAATCTTATTTTAGTCCCCCTGACTACCACTACTCCTTTAGTCAATATAGACAGTTTATAAGTAACCATGATAAAGAGAAAAATAACATAAAATGTTTACAAAGGGAAATATGGAAATCTTGAATAAATTATTACAAAGATTGAAGGAATATAATTTAAAAATCAGATTATATTTTAACCACAAGTAATATTCTGGTTATATATGCTGAATCTAAGCAATCTAAGCTTTTTCATTAAGGATTTTGGTCCTGTGATACATAAATCACAGACAAATTCCAAAGTTCAATGGTAAAAGAAAGAAGATCATCAAATGATGCTAATAATTTTGAGATATGGGCATGTCAACTTTAACATTTTACTGACAACTTTGAAATGATTTAGATATGTAAATGAAATAAACCTAAAGTGAATCTGATAAGAGTTAGTCTGTCCTTCCCTCCCAACAAAAAAGGAAACATTTAATAAGATCTCAAACTCCTATCACCAGAGCACTCTTCCATCTCACTTGGATTCACACTGCTGAGTGCTCCCCAAACTAATCCATGATATCATAAGTGATGCATTCTGGCTCTCCCCCAAACTCTTCTTTATGCTGCTAATTCTTCTTTACTACTCTATGTCACCCTTTCACATATTTATTGCTTCTGTACCTCTTTGATAGCTTGTTTCTTTTTACATGTGTTTTTTACCTCACAATCTCTGTTTTTAATCAAAATGTGATTTCCATCTTGTTTCCAACTGCCAGATGTAGGTTTTCTTAGCAAGTACCATAGAGTGTTATGCATACTGCCATATCATAATTTTGTAAATTTATAATTAATAGATGATAAATGAAGACATATATAGATACATTAATGAAAATTATACCAATGGAGGCACATTATCTTCTACTTTTTTTCTACTGCACCCTAAAGATCAAGGGGACTTTCCATTTAATATCAATTTTTTATATGTGTCATCTTACTAAGTAAGTGAGCTGCTTGGGATTAGAAACTATCTTGTTATTTTCTATTTATATTCCCTATTTTTTGTGTAGTGCTCTGTATTTATTAAATGCTTAAAATTTTTAAATTTTTAAAAACATTTGTTGAACAAAAATTTTTTAATTTTATTTATTCATCCATATACTATATTCAGCTTTTGAATGAGTCAGTTAATGGTTCAGTTCTCAAGCAACTAGAATTTTGTTTGTTTTATGACTGAGCTACAAAAAAGAAAGCATTCATATAGAGATAATACCATGGATTCAGTCTCACCTCTGCCAAAACATCAATAAAAATAAGATTCAGTCTTCTTTTCTTCAATGTTTTGTCTTCAACTTGAAAAAAAAGATGAAAACAGAGATCTTTCACAATCCCAGTTGTTCTCATATCCATGCTAAAGTGTCATATCTATACCTGAACATAGGATAAAAGATATAGTCTGACCTAGGCAGAATTTATTAGGATAACTGTCTCCTTATTCTCAGTAGTCATACCTTGTTTAATTTAAACACAGATTGCTTTTGAATGCCATATGACATTATTAGCTCACATTAAAGATGAAATCTGCTAAAAACCTTTGATTTATTTTAGATGTACTCCTATTCAGCCATATATACCCTTTGTAAATTTAAATGACTCTTGTAGCATATATATATATATATATATATATATATATATATATATATATGCAGGTTTATATTTATTCTTTCAAAATTTCAGCTTATGTGATTTGACATCAGTCATCTAGTCTATCTCTTGGTGTTTGGCTATCCTCCAATGAATTAGTTTTCCTTTCAGTTTTCTTTCATATGCAAATATGATAAGATGTCATCACTGAATAAAAAATATTTAGTAACACATGTTGAATGTACCATGCTTACTATAACTAACAAATTAACTTTTTTTATGGGTACAAACCTTTAAGAAAGGAGATTTCTTTGATAAAGAAATTGAATAGTTTTCCTGTTGTTTTTTCCAATCATTTTAGAAATACCATTAATAAACTGGAGAAATCTCAGAGATGGGTAAGCATAATAATATAATATCTTTTGACTATGATGCATTAGGACTGGATTTATAAAAACTAATGAAGAAGAGCATAGAGAAAGAAATATTCAGGGGGAAACAAAATAGTTGCCTTCTGTGTTTCTGGAGGGTTATAATGTGGAAGAATTTGTTTTAGTCCTAGATAGCAGCACCAAGAGTAATGAGTAGTTATGCCTTTGTTAATGTACTCCAAGATTGTTACTGGTCCCATTTCTCACTACTGATTGATAGTGAATAGAAAGCTTGCTAAAATTCTCAATCTGTGTAAAATAAAATTCTGCCAAGTTAGATTTTTCCATGTATTATATTTATGAAGTTTATATTTAGAATGTCTATGCAATTTTATTTTTATTCCTTTAAATTATATCTTAGGTAATTTGCCATCACTCTTCTAACCTATTTCAAGATAAAAGAAGGTTCTGTGCTCTATGAGCAAGGCAGAATTGAAGTAGCTTAAAAGAAATGTGAGATGTGAAAATTTAGAGATATCCACATTCTAAATGTTCATATGGACTACTTGTGCCTGACATGTGGTTTCATGTTTATATTTGTCTGACCAGCCAGTCAGACACACTGAACCTTGACACTAATATAGTGATGTCATTTTGGTCCTCTTCAATAAAGGACAGCAACCAAACAACCCAGAAACAGAATGGGCTATCTTAGGAGGCAATGGATTCCTCCAATAAGGTGGGTAAGGAAATTGTGGAAATAGATAAGTAAAAATATGTAAATAGTCAAATGCCTGTGATATCATGCCAGTTTGAGAGTTCTCTCAAATGATCATAATCCTTGAATGTCTGTAAAATCGATGTGACTCTAAGCTACATTCTCAGTTACCTTTGCCATAGGTGATCCACTGAACCTAGTGGAGGTTCTCCTTGCTTTTTTCCTTGTCATCTTGATGGTACAACCTGCCAATCCACTGCATGTCCTTTACTCCTGATGTATGACCATTGTATTAGCTATTCCTAGTTTCAAACTTATATGACAGTATAATCTGTTCCTGTTCTTTAAAATTTAACATTAGATGTATGAAAAGCCACTACAGTTTTCTCCATTCCCTTTTTATGCAAATGTATGCCTACATGTATATGCATATGTACATAGTTATGCATGATATATGTATATAAAATAAATTTATTTGAATATATACATATACAGATGCATAATTACAATTATATGTTGTATGATGTATTACATTTTAGTGTATGTAGAAATGTGTGCATATGCATATTATGCATATGTACCACACTATATGTCTCTGCAATATGATTTGCCCATAATTTCTGTTGTCAGTGTTTTTATATCACTTTAGTTCCTTAGTAAATTTACATTTCCAGTAATATATATTAATTCAAACTATGTGAACTATCTTTTTTTCCTTCTTAAAGAAGCAGGAAGCATGAGCATATCTCAATCTAGAATGGAAATTCTTACCTAAGGGTCCATGAATTTGCTCTTATAAATTTTTATGGAAATTCTATTTCAATGTAAATGGTTTCCTTTGTAGTCCTGTGTATTTTAATTTATATTTGAAAATATTCTAAAAGTGGTCCATAGGCTTCACAAAAGTACTAAAGGGAGTCTAAGTCTGAGAAAACAATTAGAGCATCTTCAAGAGCTAAATTCTTACTTTAATTTGTCTCCTTTCTTTGAATTTTCATGTTAACATTCCTACTTCAATACCCTAATCTCTCTCATTTGCCCATGTAAATAAGAGGGAGAATAAATTATTTTAGCCAATTAGCAACTAGGCCAGCATAAACTTAATACACTTTTTTTGCCATAGATTGGAGTATTCAGTTTATCAAGATTTCGCTTATTCCTACTGCCTCCCTTCACACACACATTCTACATACACATATCAGGTCTTCTGTAGTTTATCTTACAGATCTCAGGAATACTATAGTTTATTTATTTGATTATAGTGCTCATTCTTTAGGTATAATATGATTTAAAAATTACTATCAATGCTTCTACTTTTTAAGTTTACTAATGTCTTAAATATACCTTTTTAACTCTTATATGAGGTTATATTCCTTGTGATGATTTTATTTTTTTATTATAAATGGATTGATAATTTGTTCTCATATGTTTCTATTTCTGAAAAATAATCAGAGAATTTAATTTACCCACTTTTTAAAAAATAAATTAATTTCTTTTTTTAATTACAAGCAAATACAGTTTTCAAAATTAATTTTTTTGCAAGGCTTTGAATTCCATATCCTTGAAAACAAGTTATCTAATATTGGTTTGGTTTCATATATAAATATATATATATATATATATATATATATATATATATATATATATATATATATATACACATATACACACATATATGTGGGTGTGGGTGAGAATAAATGTTAAACATTTTTATATTAATCATTTGTGAAAGAAGAATTAGAATGAAATGAGAAGAATCCATGAAAGGGAAAATAAAGCATAGATCAAATTTAAAAATTTGAAAATAGGACAAGAAGGGATCTAGTCTTAGGAGCTCTCTGATAAAACTCATAAGCTAAGGACTCTAACTAAACTTTCGAGAGACAGAACCTACAAAGGGACTCAGTGAGGCAGTTCTTCTACTCAAGGTAACCTGGAAAAGAGCAGAAAGGCTCTGCTCCCCCAGGTAGGAGGGGCGGCCCACCAGAGCAAAAAAACTTCAGCCTCCAGGAGGCAGCCCCAGGGTGCTGGGAGACATGGCTCACAGCAGCGGGGAGTCTCCTGAGCTGCAACCCAGGGAGCACCGGGCACAAAGTAGGGAAACAGCAGGGACCTCTGCCAGAGGGAGCACTTGGAGCCCAGCCCTCAGGGCACACAGCCAGCTGCTTGGTCTTTCAGCAGCCTGACCCAGAAAGAGGAGTAGGCGGAGCCAGTAAGCAGGAGCCTCCAGGGCATGAGCCCATTTTGCTGAGGGAGGGGAGTGAAGAGAGAGAGACTGCAGAGCTCTGTCCTCTGCCCCTGGAACAGGACTCTGGGGCTCTGCCCACATTCAGATCCTGATTGCAGTCTAGGCTCCCCCACAGAACAACAGGGCCCACCCACCTTGGCCCCGAGGCAGAGCGGGGCACTTATGGGTCATTCACAGACCAGGAGGGAGGACAGAGCCTCACACACTGAGACCCTTTTGGGAGTGTCACAAAAGCTCAGGAAGCACCTCCAAACCAAGACCAGGCTGCGAAAATGAGCAAGCAGAGAAATAAGAGGAAGAGTATTGAGAAATATTTTGCAAATGAGCCCAAGAAGGATAAAAATACTCAGTCTGAAGATAAGGAAGCACAAGCTCCTGCATCTAAAGACTCCAAAAAAAAAAAAAAACAGAAATTGGGCTCAGGCTATGACAGAGCTCAAAAAAGACTTTGAAAATCAAATGAGGGAGTTGGAAGAAAAAATGGGAAAAGAAAGGAGAGAGATGCAGGAAAAACATGAAAATAAAGTCAGCAGCTTAGTCAAGGAAATCCAAAAAAATGATGAAGAAAATAGCATGCTAAAAACCAGCTTAGGTCAAATGGATAAAACAGTTCAAAAAGTTATTGAGGAGAAGAAGGCTTTAAAAAGCAAAATTGGCCAGATGGAAAAAGAGATAAGAAAACTCTCTGAGAAAAACAAATCCTTCAGACAAAGAATAGAATTCAGGGAGATTGATGAATTTATCAGAAATCAGGAATCAATACTTCAAAACAAAAAAAATGAAAAATTAGAAGAAAATGTGAAATATCTCATTAAAAAAACAACTGATATGGAAAACAGACTTAGAAAAGATAGTTTAAAAATTATTGGAATACCTGAAAGTCATGATCAGGAAAAGAGCCTTGACATCATTTTCAAAGAATTACTACAGGAAAATTGCCCTGATATCCTAGAAGCAGAGGGCAAAATAGAAATGGACAGAATCCACCGATCCCCCCTGAGAAAGAGATCCCAAAAAAACAACTCCTAGGAATATTATAGCCAAGTTCCAGAACTCCCAAGTCAAAGAGAAAATATTACAAGCAGCCAGAAGGGCACAGTACAAATATTGTGGAGCTGCAGTCAGGATCACACAGGACTTAGCAGCAACTACATTGGAAGCTCGTAGGGCTTGGAATACAATATACCAGAAGGCAAAAGAGTTCAGAATGCAGCCAAGAATGAACTACCTAGCAAGGCTGAATGTGCTCTTCCAGGGAAAAAGATGGACTTTCAACGAACCAGGGGAATTTCAAATGTTCCTTTTGGAATGGCCAGAACTGAACAGAAGGTTTGATCCTCAGATACAGGACTCAGGTGAAGCATGGAGATTGGAGGAGAGGGGAGAAATATGAGGGACTTAATGAGGCTGAACTACATGTATAGAAAAATGATACTGATAATATTCATATGAACCTTCTCAGTTAATAGAGCAGGTAGAGGGAGCTTTTATAGTTGCAGCACAGGAGAAAGCTGAATTCAAAGATAAAATATGGTGTAAAAATGGAGTCAATAGAAAAAAAAGGGAAATTGAATGGGAGAAAGAAAAAGGAGAGGGAGAATAGTCCAAGATATTTCACATATAATAAGATTTTTTTATTACAATAACCTATTGCAATGATATGGAAGGGAGGAGGCAAGGGGGAATGAGGGAACCTTTGCTCTCATCAGAGATGGCTAGGAGAGGAAACAGCATATATACTCAATGGTGTATAGGCATCTGGAGTAAGAAGGAGTGGGGAGCAGGGGGAAGGGGTGGGGATGTGAATAAAGGAGGAGAGGATGGACCATGGGGGGAGAGTGGTCAGATATAACACATTTTCTTTATTACTTCTTGCAAGGGGCTGGGATTGGAAGGCCTTCCCAGGACCATAGGGCCAGGTGGATTCTGGGCCTAAGGGGTTGTATGGGGGCTCAGGGCTTCTCCGCCCCAGGACCAGGGATCTGTCTGCTGTGCCACTCAGCAACCCTACAGCAGAGTCAGAGTTAAAGGAGAGAGAAAATATAGTACATGGTAGTAGAGAAATAAGAAAGGAGGGAGTTGTGATCAGCAATGGCAAAGGTGGAAAAATATGGAAGTAACTTTTGTAATGAACTTATCATAAAGAATGTGATCCACCCATGACAGAGTTGTTGGTGTTGGAACAAAGACTGAAGCACATTTTTTGTTATTATTATTTGGGGGAGGGTGCAGGGCAAGTAGGGCTGGGTGGCCTGCCTGGGGCCACATAGCAGGGTTATCTTTGGGTGTCTGGGGCGGGATTTGGACCTAGGTGCTCCTGGCTCAGCTCTGTCTGCCACCCAGCCACCCCTACTATTATTACTATTTTATTTTATTTTGGGTCTTTTTTTTTCCTTCTTTTTGGTTTTTGCAGGGCAGTGGGGATCGGGTGGCTTGCATGTCACATGGCTGTGTGATTGTTGTGTTTACAAGGCTGGATATGGACTCGGGTGCTCGTGGCTCCAGGGCTGGTGATTCTTCCATTTCGCCACCTGGTCACACCTATAATTATTACTATTATTTTTTTTAATTTTAATTTTTTTCTCTTCCCTTTACTTTTTCCCCCAAGCAAGTCTATCTATATTCATGGGGGGGAGGGGTATTTTGTTTACTTGTAAACAAGAATATTTTATTAATGTAAAAAAAACATTTGTACAAAATGAGAATAAAAAATAAATTAAAAAAATTTGAAAATAGTATGCCTTGGTCTGCATACAAACTCCACAGTTCCTTTTCTGGATACAGATGGTATTTTCTATTACAAGAACTTTAGAATTGTCTTTGATCATGGTACTACTAAGAAGAGCAAGTTGATCATCACATAATTAGCTACTGTGTACATTGTTCTTCTACCTCTGCTCACTTAACTCAGCATCAGTTCATGCAAGTCTTTCCAGGCATTTCTAAAAGTCAGGCCACTCCTGGTTTCTAATAGAACAATAGTATTCCATCACATTCAAGTTCTATAATTGTACAGTTATTACCCATTTTTATAAATATCTCCTCCATTTCCAAATCCTTTCCACTACAAAATAAACTGCTATAGATAATTTTATTCATGATTTTTTTTCCTTTTCTTATGATCACTTTGGGTTACAGACTTATAGTAATATTAATTTTACCACTTTCTACCATATTATCCTTCATTTCTTAAATTTCATAAGCATATTCTAATCCCTAAAATTTGTCATTCACCTAAATTGAATTTTTTCTAGAAGTTAGAGTAGACAGATTGGTTCTTCTCTTTTAACAGAAATTCTGGGACAGGAAGTGTAAGACCTTAATGATGTCTGCTACAGGATTCTTTGAGGACATTTTCATCCTTATATAAAAGAAAAATAAGCCATTTTACATATTCTTCATCACCTGATCATGTAGATTGTAAAATGTCAAGAAAATATAGTCAACTTGTTTTAGTTTGGTATTTAGTTGATAGTGATAGAGACAATAAATACAATACAGTTTTGAAAAAGTATTATCATCTCCTAAAAACTTTTTCTCCAACCTGATGAAACAGTTTAAGATATTCCTTTATACTTGGACATTTCTCCCCGAAACAAATCAGGAACACTAAATTATATTTCTCTGGTAATAAAACAGGGAAAGATAGCAAACAGAAATTAGGCAAAACTTTCAATATGCTGCTTAGAATGGAGTACCATGGAGAGGAATCAAAAATTGATTCTTCCTATGCAAAATAAGATAGCAATTAACTTGATAGAGAGAGATTGAGCTTATTCCCAAACAATCTAAAGACATATATCATCTTCAAGGGGAGGGGAAATAAGCCTTTTGCCTTTCTTGAGTTCATTTTCTCATTTATACTGTTAGAGAGTTGATCAAAATGATCTTTAAGTTTTCTTTACCATAAGATTCAAGGAATATAAATCTAATTTTTATTGATTTAAAAAAGTTTGTATGGTGCTTTATTTTTACTATTAGAATCTATTACAAACAATTAATAATATTAAGATGTTTATTTTTATAATTTTAAAATAAGATAATATTTACTTGGGTCTTCTATAAACATTACCACCATTAAAATTTTCTTTTTAAAGATTCTCAGTACTTGTATAGAGAAAATATAACTATCTCCTATATGAAGATGAAAATGCTACTAAACAGAGGTATTTTATTTTTTGTCCCTTAATAAGCAATATTTTTGAGTAAAATATTAAAGAAGTAAACTATTAATTTGAAGAAAAGAATCTAATGATTTACAGCTAATGATTCATACTCTTTTTATATCACAGTATATGATATTTTATTCTTCAAGCGAAAAGTTCTGTAATCCAGTTATCTTGCAAGATCAGGTGATCTTAAGTATAAGAGTAGATGTAGCAATGATATACTTCCTACATTTGTGTTCTAAAGGAAGAGTAGGCTAAACTCTAAGTTATCATCATAATTCTAATACCAACTCACTGTGAAAACTTCACATAAATCATGTAACACTTCTCCTTCAATTTCTTCATCTGGTAAAGAGACTAATAATAGCTACCTTGCCTACCTCACAAGGAATATATAAAGTACAAATGAAATTATGTAAATGAATATGATTTGAAATGTTAAAATGAAACTCTACATTGTTAATAAAAACATCTAATTAATGCAAAAAATACACTTGAAAATTGTGAACATGATAAAAAACATATTGACATGATAATGAAAGTACAATCTCATCATTATGGCATTCCTTCAATAAATTGTAGATTACTAAAATAAATAAACACACATACATTATTTATATATATATATATATATATATATATATATATATATATATATATATATATATATATATATATATACAGAGAGAGAGAGACAGAGACAGAGACAGAGACAGAGACAGAGACAAAGATCTGTCTCTGGATGCTCTCCCACAATTTCCAAATAAGGAATATGTGTAAAACACTGTATATCTGTTTAATACTTTGTGGATAGTGGTGAAATCCATGAGGTATTCCTTTTGTCTTCTGCTGCTTGACCACTTTACTGTCTTTTCCAGGTATATTATCTTTGGTGATGGCATCTGTGCTACTTCTTGTTTGGAGAACTCAACCAATTTACTTCCACATATAATTTTTTCATTATAATTTGTGTGAAAGGGCAGGGAGGGGATGGTTCGAGAAAAATATGGAATCCAAAATTTTCCAAGAAAATGATTGTTGAAAAGGTCCTTTGCATGTAAATGAAAAAAATAAAATAACAAAAACATTTTTGTCTATTCAATTCACATTGGCATTCTCTCTCTCTCTCTCTCTCTCTCTCTCTCTCTCTCTCTCTCTCTCTCTCTCTTTCTCTTTCTCTCCTTGGAAACAAAAATAAAGTTGGCTGTCATATATCTGTATGTTGAAGTTGGAATTCCACAGAATTCAATAAATCATAATACAAAAAAATTCATTGCACAAGATCGATTTTGTGGGCAACTGCCATTTTTCTCTCAAACAAATTGCTTTGAGTCCCAGAGGTTTTTGCCTTTCTAAAATAGAGAGTTTCTTTGAACTCTATAAGTCAAAATGGATTTTCAACAACCTTTTTTAGATCTTCTATGACAGAAGTCAATTTTTAATCAATTCCAATGCACAAAGAACTTGAAATATTATATATATATATATATATATATATATAATTTGTGTGTTTGTGCATTCATTTAAGTACCTTATTTCATTGTATTCTGTACAAATTGTGTCATATTTTTTATAGGTGATGTCTTTTGTTAAGAAGAGAATATCACTATGGATTTTTAAAAACCATTTCTGTTTCAAAAAACAAATAAAAGTACCTAGCATCATATACACTGTAAACCACATAAATTCCTTTTAACTGTCAAGCATTTTTGTCCAATCACAACAATCTCCATAGTTCCATAAACTCTGCATTTTCTGGACCCAAGTCTCCTGATTTCTAGTTTGTATTCCTTTTTAACATTTCACATGAAGGAATTCTACTACTGCTTTGCTCTTCTGAGATAGTGTTTTGATTTTTTCTGTTAACATAATAGCTAATCAGGATTTTGTTGTTGTTGTTGTTTCTGTTGTTGTTGTTGCTGCTGCTGTTTTGTTTGATTGTTGTTGTAATCATTTTTGCTTATTTTTAAAATTTGAGCTCTGCTCCTAGGATACAGAGGCCCCAGGCCTCCTATGCTGGCATCAGGGAGTCCAGTCACTGACTTTCTACATTATGACCTTAGGTGCTAGTGGCTTCCCCATTGCACTGGGGTTGCTGAATTTAGTTGCACCCCTGGACCAAAATTTTAAAAATGCCTTCTTCACTGGGACATGAGCCCTAACAGCTGGAATCCTATCCCACTGATCTGTTAAACTGAGAATAAGAACCTTAGGTTGATGATCGGTGGCTATCTTTCTTCTGTCACTCCTGCACTGGATTATACTCCCCTTCCATTGGAGTGACAGATCTTTACTGATATATTTCCAAGGCATCTTAAGCTGGAAAAATTGTTCCACTCTGTCCCTTTTTTCCTGTAATTTGAAAATCTGTTTAGAAACTTGATATAATGTTCTTTTATGAGGGAAATGAGGGAGAGTTAAGGCAACTTCCTGGTTTCTTTCTATCATCTTGGTTTTACTTCCACAAGTATTCATCTTTAAACCAACTAAGTATATGCACAGTATGACATCATTATTTAATCATTGATGGAATTCTGGAAGAAATTAGTGGTTAATAATGAGAGTTCTTTTTTTTTTCATAGACTCATTATTAATTAATTTAAAAGATAGTAAAGAGACATCAGTAAAAATGTAGTTTTAAATAGTAAGGCATTCTATTTTTATGGTGATATATATCTCTTTTACCTTAATTTACTAACAGTTTTTAAAATTCTCTTACCAGTTGTATGGTAAATTCTTACTTTTCATTGCTTATATAAACAATTTTAGATAGTATTTGGCTTTCAAACATCAATTAGAAATCTCTTAGTAATAGGCACTTGGGTAAATATTCAGGAATGGAAAAGATAAAAGTGAAATAGCTCCTTTAAGAGGCCTCTCTTCTATAAAGAGAGAAACATGCACCTACAGATAAAAAAATCAATTAAAGAAGGTTTGCTATTTTCTTTTGTTTTCTGGTTGTTTTGGGGGGGGGTTGTGGGAAAGGGGAGGTAAATATTGCTCAGATTATTAAGGGGGAAAAAACTTCATATTGGAGTAATAGAAAATGAAAATTTCAAATTTAGAAGGTACAACAGAATTGAAATAACCCATCTATTATAAACTGTTTCTGACAAAGAATATCCACCATAACTTCTCTGAAGATTCATGATCTTATCTCTTCTTCATACCTCCTTTTTAATATTTGCATTAAAAAAAGAATGTGATTCTTCCTATAGTGGCATGTTTCATTTTTAGTGACTAATTTTAAGATTTTCCTTACATGGAGTTGAAGTTTTTCTTCATATAACTTCTTTTTATTACTTTTTACTATCTCAAGTCTAGTAAAACATGTCTAGTTTTTATATCTAAAAAATTAGAATGGTGTTGTTTATACTCCATTTTTTCCAAAAAATAATTATGAAAAGTCTTATAAAATGTAAGCAATATAATGTTTAAATGATGGTGCTGTATCTATTTTTTTTCTGTTTTACATAGTTCATTAAGGTTTAGTAAGTACTTTTTTAGAATTATGAGATATAGGATATCAGTTTTATTCACTTAAGATTTGAACCTGGAATTTCTAATTTTAAGTCTAATGTTCATAATCCATGATAACATATCATTACATACATGTTCCAATATTTATTAAAACATGTCCTCCTCCATTTTGGCAATTGAACTAAATCAGAAGTTAGGAAACCCATGTGGTAAGTTAGGAGGGAATGCTTACCCCAAGCATGTGAAGTCATCCACTGGTGGAATGGGTAGAAGAGAACAATTCATTCTAATGACCAGTACAGCCGCTGAAGCACGTGCCGTGGAGTGCTTAGAGCTTGGTTAGATATCGAAAGATGCCAAGGTCATCCACTGCATCTAAAACCATCATTATTTGTCTTGACCCTGTCTTGTCACTGTAATTTGATGACTTTGGAAGAAAGAGTGAGAAACATGACATCATGTAACTCTGCCTCACCTAATTCCAATTTATGCACAAATAAAAAGACATCACCCATACCACTTTGCCATTTCTATCTCAAAGTCCTGTGATGACAGGCAAGTGACAAAACAGCAGTTGTGGATGAACTGTCCACAAGTGGCCCGGGGTCATCTTCTCACTGAAAACAACAGTGGAATTTGGCAGTCCCCTGAGTATCCTTTCATGAATCACACTGCTCACCTTCTGTTGTAAAGAAGGTGCTAGAAAAAATAATGTAGGTACTTACCCAATTCTCACCTGATTACTTCAGATGACAGGGATTCCAACCTGTGGCTGAAACATTTACAAAATAAAATACAAAAACTTCTTCAAAGATGATTCCACTCTCTATTGGTACATGGAACATGTGCACACTCATAGAAAAAAAAGATCCAATAGAATTGAAAGACAATTCTTGTTGCAAGATAATTCCGCAAGTATTCAAATGCCAAATGTACACTTGATGAGAACATTATTTTATAGGGAATTCACACAGGACAAGTCCTCTCACTGGAGTCAGACAAAGTTATACCAGGACACTCTGAAGTTCTCTCTTAAGAACTTTGGAAGTGATTGTGTAATCTGGGAGACTGGCACAGTATTGCCCAGCATGGAATGCCCTAATCAGATAGAGTGCTGTGCTCTATAAGCAAGGCAGAATTGAAGCAGCTAAGGGAACTGTCTGATGTCTAAGTTTCTTAGTAACCACCTCAGGTGTTCAAGTGGACCATCTGTGACCAAACTATGATACAGTATTTCAAGCTCAGATTTATCTGAACTATCACAGTTGGACACACTGAAGTTTGTTTCTAACAGGGTTGTCATTTCTTCTATAATAAAGGACAAGTATCAACCAATCTCCACATTAACGAACACAAAGTTTAACTCATTTTTTACCTTAGATTAGAAAATTACTTGATCTTGGGAAAATTGCATTGTCTTTGTCAAACTCCTCACCACCTCTCACACCAGAATGATATCCCTAAGTGTCACTAGACATTAGACACTCATCTAGTCACTAGACATTCATTATCACTATTAAATAAAGTATATAACTTTCCAAATCACCTTTAATATACTGTTGAGTCCTTGAATAAGACAATTTATAACTCTGATCATCATAACTAAGATACTATTTTTAAAATTTAATTTCTATTCACAGAAATTCACTTTCATTTATCAAGAAAAAAATTATTGTTTATATTATCCTTTACATAGAAGACTATGTTTCAAACACCTGCCTTTATGCTTCCTAAATAATTTGTGGTAAAGGAGAAAAAAACAAAAGTCAAACAGTTTTGTTGAAAGGAAAACTTTTTGACAACTAGTACAGCTCACAAGTGGAATGATTTCTATCAGTGGATTACTTCCACCCACATCCTATTAAATATCTTTAAACAAGCTCAGCTACATGGTAAACTGGATAGAGTACTGGCCTCTGATACTTGCTTTCTGTGTGTGTGTCTCTAGGCAAGTCACTTAACCCTATTTGCCTCAGTTTCTTAATTGGCAAAATAGACTAGAGAAGAAAATGTCAACCGTTCCGGTATCCTTTCCAAGAGAACTCCAAATGAAACATGAAGGGTCAGACATAACTGAAATAACTAAAGAACAAAAGAACACTCTTATTAATTTCTAAATCTCAAAAAATAGAAATAGAGTTATATCAAAGAGCAATCTAATTGAATTTTTATTCTTATTTCATGTTCTTTTGATGACTTTTGTCACAACTCCATAGACATTTTTCATATTGAATATTCATTTTTAAAAAAAGAAAAATAATTCCACAAAGCATTCAAACCATTGTTTAAAAAATAGATCTTGTGGACTTGACAACCAGCTACTGTTCACTAAATTACTTAGCTACCCCCTTTTGAGGGAAAAGTTATATTTCGTTATTCACTTTATATAATATTCATTGTTGGTTCTTGTTGGTTCTTCAATTCATACTTTAAGGTCCCTTGTACTTTCTTTTCATTTATATTGTTTTGGTCATTGTACATACTTGTTTTAGGTTTTGCAAGGTAAATTGGGTTAAGTGGTTTTCCCAAGGCCACACAGCTAGGTCATTATTAAGTGTCTGAGACCACATTTGAACTCAGGTACTCCTGACTCCAGGGCCAGTGCTTTATCCACTGTGCCACCTAGCTGCCCCATGTACATATTTTTTTTTTACTTTTACTTTCTTTGTTCCATATGAGCTAATATGAATTTTCCCATATTTTTTCAATTCTTTATATTCATTATTTAAGTAATTAATTTTATTCCTTTTTAGTCACGTATAATTTTTTCAATAATTCCCCAAGTAGATGTGTGTTGACTTTAGTTTTAATTAACCATAAACACTGTTGATTCAAATATTTTGATATTTGGTCAAATTTTGTATAATTCATTGAGTTCCAGAAAGTTTGTATATCACTTCACAGTGTTACCAAGAGTACCTAATGATCTGTGCCAATTATTATAATTTCCCTTTTCATATTTTATCTTTTTCTAATTGGATATAAGTGCTTTGAGGATAGGGTAGTGGTATTTCTTTTATTTGTAATTCCCAGTACCAGATCCTATACACATCATCACCATTATCACCATCACCATCACCATCATCATCATCATCATATTATTATTTTCATTATATTACATATATTCTTTCTATTATATTGTATTATTAAAAATAGTAAACATTTATATAGTGCTTACTATAAATAAGCAACTATGCAAATTATTGACTCATTTAGTTCTCACAACTCTGAGAGGTAAATGGTAAAATCACCACTTTACACTGAAGGAACTGAGTTAAATTTGTTTGTCTCTACTTGCAACTTCAATGTCAACATAACTCCTTACTGATGTATAGGGTATATTTAAGGAATATTAGTAGTTCTGGTTTAAGGGTTGCTGAGCCTTTTTTAGTGCTACTTTCCACCTTTGTTGTCCACCCGAGCCACATAATTCTTACTTGTCACTCCAAGAAATTTTACTTTGCACAGTGACCACACCCAGGTAAACCATTTTGGCAGGCAGGCTAAACCAGGTTGAGGGTAACCTAGAATCTCAAACTCATTGCTAAGTAGACTGGGAAATGCATCCCAAGCTTGTTAAGTCTTTCACTGGTGGAATGACTGAATGAGAACAATTCATCCCAATGGCCATGAAGACAATTGAAATAGGTGCTTTGGAGCACTTAGAGCTTAGTTAGACATCAAAGACACCAAATACATCCATGGTATCTGGAATCATCACCAAGTGTCTTAACTCTGTCTTTCTAAAGGACCATGATAACTTTGGAGGCTAGAGGAGGTTTTTCCACTCTGTCTCACTTAAATCTGATTTATACAGAAATTAAAAGACATCATTCATACCACTTTAGCATTCCTATCTCAAAGTCCTATGGCAACAAGCAAGTGACAAAGTAGAGATGTAGATATATTGGGAAATGAAGTCACAACCCTGTACACATGTAGTCCAAGCAATAAGTTCATTTCTCCACTGAAAGCAGCAGTGGGATTCAACAACTCCATGGATGAATGAGCAGTCTTTTTAAGGATCACACTGCTCACTTCCTGAGGTGATGAAAGGGCTAGAAAAGATGCCCTAAAATTGTCTGATTATCCAATCCTGACCTGATTACTAAGGCAAATGGGAATCCCACCCTGGGATCAAAACAAAAAAATGCAAAAACTTTTCAAATAATATTCCACTTACTATCAGAACATAAAATATACCATAGTCATAGAAAGCACAAGAGCCAATAGACCTAAAAGACTAACAGCATTTGTTGAAAGAGAACTCAAGAGGTAACATCCAAACAGCAGCCATGAGTGGAACAAGGTTGGCAAATGAAGACTAACTTACTGAAGGCAGGGTTCAGGCTTGAATACATGTTTTTTTAAGAATGACCACAGTGAAGGAGAGTGTTATGAAGTTGGGGTAGGTTTCATAATCAAAACTATCTACTTAACTAGTATGAATCCTTCTAAATAGTGAAAGAAAGACCTATGAAAATGAGATTTCCACTTGAAGAAAAACATCCTACCACCATCATCAGTGCCTATACTCTCACCATGACTAACCCCAATGAAGCCTAAGAAAAATTTTATCAAGACCTGGTGACCCATATCATCAGTGTACTAAAGATGAATGACTTTAATGCTAGAGTAGGATCAGACTACTGGACAAGGAAGGGAATTCTTGAATGGAATGAAATGGGATGTTGCAACAACAATGGTTACCTTTTTCTGAAAACATGCATCTCATGACCTTCTCATCACAAACATTGTCTTCTATAAATAAATAAAACTTCCTGGATTCACCCTCCAACCAAACATTGATATCTACTAGACCTTGTGATTAAAGAAGAAGGGACAGGCAGGATTTGAAAGTAACAAAAGGCAGCAGTGTGGTACAGAATGTTGGATTGATCCTCTTCAAGATAAATACTCACATTCTTAGGGATGGAGCCAAGATGAGATGTGAAATTAACATGCTCCTGGGACTTTTCCCTACACAAACTTAAATGAAGTCCCTGTATTAACATTAAAGTTACAAATCCCACTAAAGAATAAGACAAGATCCAAAGAAGTTTTCAATGGTAGAAATCATGGAGGATCTTCAGTCAAGGTCTGTCTCTTTGGGAGAAAAGGAGGAAAGTAAAGACAAGAGAAGTGGGAGAGTTGGGGGGAAAGCCATCAAGACATGTTTATCCACAGTGCAGTCCAGGTCCAGATCCTGAAAACTTGACAACAGCATAGGTCCCAGAAGTTATATGGCAAGTCAGCAGAGAGAGTTCCAAAACCAAACAATCTGAACCTGAGAACCTTGGGGCAAAAATATGATTGGGTTGGGAAAAAACTACTACATAGGCAGAACCTGAAATAAAGGAAGCTCCAAAACAAAATGACTAACAGAAGAATTAATGTCAAGATATTAGAGTATCTCTCTGAACCAGAATAGTTTGTTGCTAATTTAGAGGAAAAACTGAGCCAAAATATAGTTGGCAACAGTGAAGCAGAAAAAAGAGTGGTCAGTTTTCAAAATTTTTCTGTACAACAATGAATTTGATCATGTGAATCAGAACACTCAGAAACATCGAGACTGATGAAAATGGTGGGGAAATACAGAGGCTACTAAATGAAAAATAAGAACTTCACGTTTGCCAGCATGGTATTTCATCCATTTCTGAGAAGGCAGAATTTAATTCCATCAATAGTAAAGTACAAGCAAAGCTTTGAGTGATGCCTGATTCTTAGCTCAGTAAGAAGGGAGGTAAAATTCAGTTTTATGCAGATAATAATAATCGAAAGTGCTTTTATGATTCCCTGAAGGGTATTTATGTGTCAAAGACCTATGGTACATCTCAACTCCTTAATGCTGATAGAGCCTTATTCATTAACAAAAGGAATGTGATCCTGAAGAACACTTCCGTAGTGTTCTTAAGAAACCATCATGAATCAATGTAGAAGCCATTGACTGGTTCACCTCAAGTTAAAGTCAATCTGTCCCTAGCTGATGTTCCAACTAAAGAATCAGTTTTTAATGTCATTAGGTGCCTTGCAAGTGGCAAAGTACCTGATGCTGATTCTTTTCTAGCTAAGATCTAGAACATGGGGCATCAATTGCTCAACCAAAAGCTGACTGAAAATTTCCAAATTTAATGCCCTGATGAGGTTTCTTGTATTTCTTCTATATGTAAATACTATTATTATTTTCAAGTATTTTAATAGTTGTTAAATAATGAAGTTTAAATTTGCTTTGTCTGCCCATTCAAAGCAGAATCAGCAAAATGAGTGGACATTTCAAGGAGGAAAATTATAGTTGGAAGTGTTTAGGGAATCTGAGGTCATTAAAAGAGAACAATTTGCTTACAATTTTGAACTACCTAGAGATGTAATTGCTTACCTCAAGAAGTTGTGAATGCTCTCTTCTGAAAATCTTCAGGCAGAAGATGGACAGGTACTTGTCCAGTAAGAAAATATATTTTGTGTGTGATTTGGCTTGTTTTATCACTTGGAACTGTGGCTAATAAATTTAAGGAAAAGGACAAAGTAAAAAAGTCATGCATCAACAGAGATAGTACCCAAATTCTCAAATGGACCTAATTTCTGAAAACCATAAAGAACAGAAACAAATGGTAGGGAAAGAAAGCACAACAAAATTCATGAAAAATGAAACTAGTTTCCACTGGATCGATATTACTCTCCTTAGAAAATAAAGATAAGCATGCCACAGAAAATGAAAACCCTATACCAGAATTTATTTTTGTAATCTTATTTAAAGAATTATTTTTCCTAATTGCATGTAAAAATAATTTTATATTCCTATAGTCTTTTTCATTCTTACATTCTACATAATTTGTATCTTTTATATTCTTTTCAAACAAATTTTGGATTCCAATATTTCTTCCTCCTCCTCCCCCACTTCATTCAAAAATCAAGAAACTTGGCATAGCTTATACACATAGAGTCATGAAAAACACATTTCCATGTAAATCATTCTGTGAAAGAAAACACAGGCCATAAAAACATGTTAGAAAAAGAAAAAAGTAACAAAAAATATTTCTGATCTGAATTCAGGATGTAAAGATTTTTCTCCAGAGATGGACACACCTTTCATCCTAAGTCCTACAGAACTGCCTTGGAACACTGTATAATCAAGAATAACTAAATTATCCATAATAGATCATCATACAATTGTGCTGTTATTGTGGTCAATGTTCTCCTGGTTCTACTCATTTAACTTTACATCAGTTCATGTAAGTGTTGCCATGTTTGTTTATTTGGTTTCTTTTTTCCTGAGAGCATCCTGCTCGTCATTTCGTGTAGCA
This sequence comes from Macrotis lagotis, assembly GCF_037893015.1. Taxonomy (NCBI): domain Eukaryota; kingdom Metazoa; phylum Chordata; class Mammalia; order Peramelemorphia; family Peramelidae; genus Macrotis; species Macrotis lagotis. Next base: position 196,301,091 of record NC_133658.1, on the reverse strand, counting down.
CAATATTATTCTATCACCATCATATATAGCAACCTATTCAATCTATGGACATCCCGTCAATTTAATTTTCAACTCTTTGACACCACTAAAAGAGCAGCTCTAAATAGTTTTTGTACATTTAGAACCTTTTCCTTTCTGTTGTTTTGTCTCTTTAGGATGCATTCCTAAGAGTGGTATTGCTTAGTAAAAGGATATGCATGGTTTCATTCTTCTTTGGGTATAGTTCCAAATTGTTCTCCAGAATGATTAAATCAACATATAATTTCACCATTAGTATATTGTTTTAATTTTCCCATATCGCCTTCTATATTTATCACTTTAATTTATTGTCATATTAGACAATCTGACAAGGGTCTGATAGTAGGTAAGAGCTGTTTTAATTTGCATTTATCTCATTGACATTGATTTATAGCATTTTTTCATATGACTATATATAACTTTGATTGCTTTATCTGAAAACTGCTTGGTCATGTCTTTTGATCACTTATCAACTGAAACATGGTGCTATTTATATAATTTTGAATCAGGTTTCTATATGTTTTTAGAAATAACACCTTTATCAGAGATACTTATTTCACAGTAATGACTTTCAATTATTCATTTCACTCCAACCTATTTCCCCTATTTATTTTATTCTCTGTCCTTTTACCCTTTTCATTCACATAACTGTTTGGCTTCTAACTGTTGCCTCCCCCAAACTATGTTCATTCTATCAGCTACCTCTACAATTTCTTGTTTCATTCCCTTCCTATTTTCTTGAATAGTAAAATAGCTTTCTATACTCACTGATTGTATTTATGATTCCGTTTTAGCTAATTCTGATGAGAGTAAGGTCTATGTATTCTCCTCCCCACTTAGCCCATTTTCTCCTTTACTGTGAAATTTATTTCATACCTCATTTATGTCAGATAATTTATCCATTTCTCTCTCCTTTTTCCTTCTCTCAGTGCATTCTTCTTCCTCTCCATTTAATTTCAACTTTTAAATAATCATCCCATCACATTAAACTGACACCTCTGCTTTACATACATTTTTATTTCATATGTTCTAAAAACAAGAAAGTTTTAAGAAGTTATAAATACCATTTTTTAGGTATTTGCAAGGCAAATGGGGTTACGTGGCTTGCCCAAGGCCACACAGCTAGGTAATTATTAAGTGTCTGAGACCAGATTTGAACCCAGGTTCTCCTGACTCCAATGCCAGTGCTTTATCCACTGTGCCATCTAGCTGCCCCTAAATACCATTTTCTTATGTAAGAAAATAAGCAGTTTAACACATGGAATTGTTTAAGCATTATCTTTCTTATTTACCTTTATGTATTCTTTTGCCTTTTATATTAGGAAGTCTAATTTTCTATTCAGCTCTGGTCTTTTAATCAGAAATGCTTGAAAGTCCTCTATTTCATTGAATTTTGATTTGATTTTTTTTCCTCTGAAGGATAAGACAGTTCTGATGATTAGGTCATCCTTTTTTTTGAGGCAATGGGCTTAAAAGACTTGCAAAAAGATCATGTAGTTTTAAGCATCAAATGTGGGAGGTTAGATTTGCACTCAGGCCCTCCTGATTCTAGGGCCAGTGTCTATTAACTGAACCACCATGCTGCCCTTCCAGGTGATTCTTGCTTTAATCCTAGTTCTTTTCCCCTTATTCAGTATCATATCCCAAGTCCTCAGAGCCTTTAATGTAGAAGCTGATAAATCATGTATTATCTTGATTATGCCTACATGATATCTGAATTATTATTGACTGCTTGTAATATTTTCTCCTTGTTCTGGTTGATCAGGATGCTCCTGTGAGTTTTCATTCATGAAACATGAACTTTCTAAAGGTGATCAACAGATACTTTACATTTCTATTTTATCCTCTGGTTTTAGACTATCAGCACATTTTTTTGATAATTTCTTGAAAGATGCCTACATATTTTTGGGAGGGGTTTTAATCATGATTTTCAGGTAGGCAAATAATTTTTAAATTACCACTTCTCACTTTTTTATCCACATCAATTGTTTTTCCACTGAGGTATTTCATAATTTCTTCTATTTTTTTCATTCTTTTGATTCTATTTGGTTGATTCTTGATGAATCATAAAATCATTAGTTTCCACTTGCCCAATTCTAATTTTTAAGGAATTGTTTTATTTAGTGATCCTTTTATATCTTCTTTTTCATTTGGTCAGTTATGCTTTGCAAGAGTTTCTCTTCATCTGATTTTTGTACCTCTTACCATTTGGTTTGGTATGTTTTTAAAGGTATTATTTACTTAAGATTTTTGTTGTTTTAGTTTGGTTTGGCTTGGTTTTCATTTTTGTGTCTACTTAAGCAAGATTTGATTTTTTTTTCATGATTTGTCTTATATCATTCTCATTTATCTTCCCAATTTTATTCTACTTCTCTAACTTGATTGTCACAATGCTTTTTGATCTCTGTCATAGCCTGGAACAATTCAAATTTTTCTCTGAGGCTTTGAATGGATGAATTTTCACTTTGGTGTCTTCTTCTGAGTATGTGTTTTGATCTTTCTTGTCACCATAGTACGTTTTAATGGTCAGCATTTTTTTCTGTTCTTAGTTAATTTTCTAGCCTATTTTTTTTTAATTTTAATTGTGTGTCAAAGTGGAGCTCTGTTTCCCAACAAGGCAATGGAACTATTGCAAGTTTTAGGCTTCTTGTGCAATTGTTTTCCAGTAATTCTGGGGACCTGTAAATTTTTTATTCTTCCAGTGTAGGAATGATGTAGGAAACAGTGTTTACTACTCTCCTGTACTGGTTTGTGAGTGTTCACAGTAGTCTTTTTACCTCTGTAACTCTGACCAAGATGCCTGATTCCCTGTGTTCAAAGCTCTGCTAGTCTGGTGTTCCCATCACACTGGGATTAAGACCTAGGACTAGACCTAGATTCAAGAATAGGCAATGCAACAGAACTCTAACTCTGATGCCTACCAAGGGACCAGTGTATTTCTCCTGAAGCATTCTCTGTGGACTGAGAGATCTGGAAACTTCCAATGTTACTTCTGATTAATTCAACCCATGGCCTGTTCCTGGGTTTCTGTGGGGTGATTTGTACTTCCATGACCTTAACTAGACTTCTCTCTCATTCTGGCACAACAAATCTTTCCTTCCAAGTTTCTAAATTGCTTTAGATTGTAAACAAATTTTCACTCCATCATTTTGAACTAGAATTTGTTTAGAGTCTTTATTTAAAGGTACTTGAAGGTTGAGTACTCAGGTGAGTCCCTTCTTTTACTCAACCATCTTGTTTTTTCCTCACTGTCTCACAATTTAATGACAGGTGACTGGTTTGAATGATGGAGAAATTAGAGTGAGTAGTGGAGATAATAAAAAGTAATAAAAGAATAGATTGAGTTGAAGATGAATATCATCAATTGACTGCATGGGATGTTGGAGGATGTGATGAGAAGATGGAAGAAAGAGCAATCAAAGGTAGTAGAGTAGCAATCAATCAAGAGAAATCGCTAGGCAATCAGCTGCAGTCAAATTACCAATCAATTGTGAGTCAAAAGTTGAATGAAATGGCAATACACAGGCAGCCAAGCAGTAATCACCTAGCAATCAGAGGGAACTACACAGAACAGGAAGAAGTAAGTAGAATGTTGAATACCATAGTCCCAGGAAGTACATCAGACTTTTCATAGGAATGTTCTGAATTTAGAGTTAGAAGACATGAATTTGAATCTGCTTGTGGGCCAAATTTCCTTGTCAATTTCTTGGAAGTTAATAGTGGTGGAGTAGATCATCGATAAGATGCACTGCAGCTGTAATTCTGATAGCTTTCTGAGTAAAATTAGGTTGATATAGAATACTACAAATTGCATAAATTGTTCAACTAATCAGATCAAATGATCACTCTTTGGAGATGGCATATGGAAGTTGTAATTCATTTATAGGTTTGACTATGTGTTTTATGAGGTCCCTTATAGCATTAATGTCTGAGATTCTTTGATATTTCAAAAATAAATATCATTTCAAAATCTCCAAGTCCTCCGTTTTACTGTCATTCATCAGATTTATCTAACTCCTAGCCAATTTTTTAGATTTTGTTTTCAAAGGTAACCAAAATAAGACCATTTTATTAATTGCATATTGACTTTTATATTTGGAAAAATGATAATGTAGTAATCAAATTTGTACTCTTTTATCTTTTGTAAAAAAATTCTACAGGCTGATCCATCATAAAGAATTATGTGTAAATAGAGAGTATTAAACAGTTGTGTAATGTGTTGGTTATAGCTAGTTATTTATATTTCTTATGGATCATAAGAAATCACTGTGTTTATGGTCTAAAAACATTTCATATCACAAGAGCTCCAGCTAAAAAATGTAATGTACCCTAAGGTCCATAGCATAGATAGTATTCAGGGAAAGTGGAAGAGCAGAAAGGGAGAGAAAGGGTATAGGAAGTATGAAGAAAGGGAAAAGGAAAGAAAAACAGAAAAACAGAAAGGCATAGTGCATGAAGAAAACATTTTGGGATACATAAGTCAGACAGAGATTATTTTTAAAAACAGAAAAATCACTCAATACAAAGTTAAAACTTTATTGGGAAAGATGAAAGGGAGATATTATGGGATGTTATGAATAGTATATATATTCAGTAGTATAAAAATGCATGTGTTGAACTCATGAGTAGCAATGGAGAGATATATTATGGATATGATTAGGCTGAAGAATGTAAATGTACATATAAAAAGTTGTTGAGTGAAAGCATGGTATCAGAAAGTCTTCAGAAATAAGTGAACTTTGCTGTTTAGACTACATTTTTCCAAGGGCAACTTGTCAAGCCTGGTAGTCTGTGGTCATTTTTGTATCAAAGTCATATAGAAATATAAATTTTTCCTCTTTCAGGACATTGATAATGAAGCACTCCAAATCATAAGAATATTTTTCTTTGGGGAGGCAGAGCCAATATGGTGACAGGAGAAGATCCTCTCTTAGATGGTCTTTGATATTTCCAAACCTGTAACATAAGGACTCTAACTAAATTTTCAAGAGACAGAACTCACAGAGGGATCCAGTGAGGCAGTTCTCCAACCCAAGGTAACCTGGAAAATAGTGGAAAGGTTCTGCTCCATGGGGTTAGAGGGGCTGCCACTAGAGGGAAGGAACTTCAGCGCCCCAGAGGGAGCCCCAGGGCACTGGGAGCCACAGCTGACAGCAGCGGGGGTGGTTTCCTGACCTAAACCCCAGGGAGCACCAGGCACACCTTGGAAAATCAGTGTGGGTCCTCTACCAGAGCAAGCGAGTGAAGCCCAACCCTCAGGGCACTCAGGGAACAGTGTGGCCTCAGCAGCCCAGACCCAGGAACCAGAAGAAGGTAGAGCCAGTAAGCAGGAGCCCCCAGGCTTGAGCACTCAGCCTAGGTAGGGGAGAGGAGAGAGACTTCCAAGTTCTGTCCTCTGTACCTGGAAAAGGACTCTGAGGCTCTGACCACATTCAAATCCTGATCTCAGTCAAGGCCCAACCATAGAACAGCAGCCCTCCCCCACCTCAGCCCTGTGGCAGAGGGTTTTACTTGTGGTCATTCACAGACCAGGAGGGAAGACAGAGCTTCTCACAGGAAGACCATTGTGTTTGTGTGTGTGTGTGGGGGGGGTGCCAATATTACTCAAATGCTCAGGAAGCACCCCAAAACCAGACTGAGGCTGGAGAAATGAGTAAGCTGAGGAAAAAGAGAAACACCATTGAGAAATACTTTGTCTATGATCCCAAGAATGACCAAAATACTCAATCTGAAGATGAAGAAGTACAAGCTCCTTCATCTTAAAGACTCCAAGAAAAACAGAAATTGGGCTCAGGTTATGACAGAGCTCAAAAAATATTTTGAAAATCAAGTGAGGGAACTAGAAGAAAAATTGGGGAAAGAAATGAGAGAGATGCAGGAAAAACATGAAAAAGAAGTCAGCAGCTTAGTAAAGGAGATTCAAAAAATGCTGAAGAAAATAACATGTTAAAAACAGCATAGGTCAAATGGATAAAACAGTTCGAAAAGTTATTGAGAGAAAGAATGCTTTAAAAAACAGAATTGTCCAGATGGAAAAAGAGATAAGAAAACTCTCTGAGGAAAACAAATCCTTCAGATGTAGATTGGAATTGGGGAAAGCTGCTGATTTTATGAGAAATCAAGATACAAAACTTCAAAACCAAAAGAATGAAAAATTATAAGGAAATGTGAAACATCTCGTTGAAAAAAAAACAATTGATGTGGAAAACAGATTCAGGAAAGATAATTTTAAAATTATCGGACTACCTGAAAGTCATGATCAAGAAAAGAGCCTTGACATCATTTTCAAATAATTCCTACAGGAAAATTGCCCGGATATTCTAGAAGCAGAGGGCAAAATAGAAATTAAGAGAATGCACCAATCTCCCCAAGAAAGAGATACAAAACAAACAACCTCCAGGAATAATATAACCAAGTTCCACAACTTCCAAGTCAACGAAAAAATATTACAAGCAGCCAGAAGGACACAATTCAAATATCGTGGAGCTGCAGTCAAGATCCAACAGGACTTACCATCAAATACATTAAAAGATCATAGGGCTTGGAATATAACATTCTGGAAGGCAAAAGAGCTTGGAATGCAACTGAGAATCAACTACCCAGCAAAACTGATCATCCTCTTCCAGGAAAAAAGATGGACTTTCCATGAACCAGGGGAATTTCAAATGTTCCTGTTTAAAATGGCCAGAGCTGAACAGAAAGTTTCATCTTCAAATACATGACTCAGATGAAGCATAGAGATTGGAGGAGAAGGGTAAAATATGAGGGACTTGATGAGAACTACATGTATTCCTGCATAGAAAAATGATAATTCTCATATGAACCTTCTCATTTAATAGAGCAAGTAGAAGGAGCTTTTATAGATGAAACATAGGAGAAAGCTGAATTTGAAAATATAATATAGTGTAAAAACAGAGTCAATGGCTAAAAGGGAAATGTGAAGGGAGAAAGAAAAAGAGAGGTGGAATAGGGTAAGATTTTTCATATCATAAGATTTTTTTATTACAATGAGCTATTGCAATGATATGGAAAGGGGAAGACAAGGGGGAATGAAGGAACCTTCACTCTCATCATCAGAGGAGAAGAAACAGCATATACACTGAATGGGGTATAGATATCTAGAGTAAGAAGGAGAGAAGAGGGACAGGGGGAAGGGGTATGTGAATGATGCAGGAGAGCATGGACTATAGGGGTACAGTGGTCAGATATAACACATTTTTTTGACTTCTTACAAGTGGCTGGCATTGGATGGCCTGTCTAGGACCATAGGGCGGGGTGGATGCTGGGCCTAATGGCTGGTATGTGGGCTCAAGGCCTCTTGGCCCCAGGGCTAGGAATCTGTCTGCCATGCCCCTCTGCTACCCTACATCACATTTAAGAAGAGGGACAGACTGAAAGGAGAGAGAAAATATAGTTTATGGTAGAAGGGAAGTATGAATGGAGGGAGTTACGATCAGCAATGGCAAAGATGGAAAATATGGAAGCAGCATTTGTGAAGGACTTATAAAGAATGTGATGCACCCATGACAGAGCTGGATGTGTTAGAGCATAGACTGAAGCACATTTATTAATATTATTATTGTTATTGTTATTATTAATATTATTATTATTATTATTATTATTATAAGGGGGAGTTGGGCAAATGGGGTTGGGTGGCTCTCCTCAGGCCACACAGCTAGGTGATTGTTGGGTGTCTGAGGCTGGATTTGGACCCGGGTGATCCTGGCTCTAGGTCCTGTGCTCTGTCTGTTGTGTCACCTGGCCGACCCAACTATTATTATTATGATTATTTTATTTTATTTTATTTTATTTTATGTTGGGTTTGATTTTTTGGGTTTTACAGGGCAATGGGGTTGGGGTGGCTTGCCAGGGGTCACACAGCTGGGTGATTGTTGGGTGTCTGGGGCTGGTGCTCAGTCCACTCCATTACCTGGCTGCACTTTATTATTATTATTATTATTGTTGTTGTTGTTGTTGTTGTTGTTGCTGTTATTATTATTGTTATAATTTTTAATTTTAATTTTAATTTTTCCCTTTACTTTATTGCTCATACAAGTCTATATTTTGGGGGGGAGAAATATTATGTTTATTCTTAAACAAGAATATTTTACTAATGTATAAAAACATTATTTGTACAAAAATAAGAATAAATAAATAAAATTTTTAAAAAGATTTAATTCTTATAATGAAGAAAAGAATATTTTTCATTCACTTCATTAGGGTTTGTCATAGTGAAAGCATATGCACTGATGATGGTGTCATGACACTTTTTTCCAAGGAGCAATAATATTGTCAAGAATTTGCTATCATTCCTTTTGAGAGGCATACTTAGTTTGTTAACTAGATTATTTTATTTTTATTTTTTTAATTACTTTTATCCATATGCACATAAAATTTTTAAGTTACAAAATTTCCTTCCACCTCCCCATCTCTCCCCCCTCCCCTCAGTGGTGAACAATCTGGTTAAAATTATACATACATATTTTGATAAACATGTTTACAGATTAGTTATTTTTGATATGAGGAATTCAGATTAAGGGAAAGAGATACATAAGAGATAATTTTTGTAAAGTGTTAATCAGCTTCTGAAAAATTGCTTTACGTTGCTGTGTATTTTGTTAAGTTTTGTTTTTCTTCCCTCTGGATGGGGATAACATAGTCCATAACCAGTCTAATATATAGTTTTCCTAGTTCTCTGAACTGCTGGGAAGAGCTGGTTCCCTCAAGGTTGTCCATCTCAAAATACTAGTGATGTGGACATTGTTCTCTTGGTTCTTCCTTCCCTCAACATCAGATCCCAAAAGTCATTCCATACTTCTCTAGAGTTGATCATTTATGGTTTCTTATAGAACAATAGTATTCCATAATATTAGCCATTCCCCAATTAATGATCATCCTCTCAATTTCCAGTTAATTACTACTACACTACAAAAACAGCTGCTATGAAAATTTTGGAACAGGTGGGACTTTGTTTATTTTTTTGAAATTTCTTCTGAATATAGACCTAGAATTGGAATTGCTGAGTCAAAGGCTAAGAACACTTTTATTGCGCTTTGGGGGTAGTCCCATATTGCTCTCCAGAATGGTTGTATCTGTTCATAAGTCCAACAACAATGCATCAATATCACAATCCTCCCATAACCTCTCCAATATTGATCATTTTTTCCTTTTTCTCATCTTGGCCAATCTGATAGGTATGAGTTGATACCTCATTGTTGTTTTAATTTGAATTTCTCTAATCAATAATGATTTGGAACTTTTTAAATATGATTATATAAAGCTCTAATTTCTTCATTTGAAATCTCTGTTCATATCCTTTGAGCATTTTTCAATTGGGGAATGACTTGTGACCTTATAAATTTGATGCAATTCTCTATATATTTTAGAAATGAGACCTTTATCAGAACTCCTAGTCGTGCAGATTGTTTTCCAGCTTTCTGCTTTCCTTCTAATTTTGGTGAAGCAGATATGGTTGAGTATTTTTTGATTTGCACATAAATTGGATTTAAGTTAGTTAAAATAGAGCAAAATTGACAGGTCTCCTCATTCTCTATTCCAGTCATCAAAGGTCAGTAAAAATATAAAGTCAAGATGATTGTTGATAGCTCAGGAAGCAGAAAATGACTGATGCCTTCAGAGTCTAACAAAAATTTAAATACTCTACCACATCTGCTTCACCTTCCTACATAACACTTTGTCCTCATTCACCCATTGAGTGATTTGATATCCCACAGTCATTCTCAACCTGGATTGGATTGACAGCGAAAATAACTTACTGGGATGTGGTTGCTGTGTATACCACAGCTTCCTGGAATAAAGGGTGAGTTAGATGAATTGGGTACCTACCAAAAACAGAAAATATCACTGTAAAACATTCAGCATCCACATACCAGAGGTACTGGTCTTCCCAGAATATACTCTACCCTCAAGGACATTAGAGAGAATTAATAATTTTTAGTTATTTTTACTAAATAACTTTTTAATAAATTAAATTAATTAAATTGAATAAATTAAAAATTCCTTTTCATAAATTTCGTAAAGTAGAGCAACTAACATTATATTATCTGGATATCAGAGTTTTGAGAGAGTTGCTTAAGAAGGACCCTAATAGTATTAATTTTAAACAAAGGAAGAAAGTCATTATATTTACCTGAATTGCTATCGCAGGTACCATATAATTGTAAATGAGGTACACAGAGTAACTGGAGCAAGCTACTTTGGAATATATTTATACCCTTTTCAAGTATTACCTTGGTTGACATAGTCTGTCAAAAAACAGTAACTGTTTAATGTTCAATAAATAATCTAACAATGATGACTCCCATTTTTCCATAACTTTCAATTTTATAAAGTATTTTTATTATTCCCCTAGTCACAACATTTCAGATAAGAAGGGACTTCAGTGACTATTTTGTGTAATCCATATCTGAAAAACAATGATACCTGGAACATATATCCTGTGACAAAGAATTACGCAAATTTGCTTGAACTTCAGCAATTGAGACTTCACTAATAAAAAAAGCCAATTTCACTCTTTAGACAGGTGAAGAAGATTTTTAAAGTATTATTATACCTCTTATATAATTAATGAAGATGAACAGCAAAGTTAACTTGATTTGCCCAAGGTCATAAGAAATCCAAATCTAGCTCTTCCCAATTCAAACCCAACATCGTTATTACTTTGTCATGGTCATATTTTTAGGAGAATCTATAAGCTACAATCACTTTAATATTTCTCTATTGTTGTACTTTAAAAAATAGAACATTTTTCCATCCTTTCTGGCTCATCCTTCATACCACTGGCAGATTAATTTTCTTTTCTTTTTTTAAATTAAATTATTTTCATTTTGTCCATCCATATGCACATGTATATTTTTAAGTTACAAAATTTCCTTCCACCTTCCCTTCCCACTCCCTTGCCATCATCAGTGAACAGTCAGGTTAGCAATATATATATATACATATATATATATATATATATACATATATATATATATATGGATATATGGATATATGGATATATATATGTGTATATATGTATATATATATATGTATATATGTATGTATATATGTACATATTTTGATAAACATGTTTACAGATTAGCTATTTGAAGCATAAGAAATTAAGATTAAGGGAAAGATATCCATAAGAAATATTTTTATAAAGTGTTCATCAGATTCTGAAGGGCTTTTTTTTGTTTGTTTTGTTTTGTTTTGTTTTTCTTCCTCTGTATGAGGATAATATTGTCCATATGGTTATGCTAGCTCTATATGGTTAATATCAGTCTAATATGTTTCTCCTAGCTCTCTGTACTGCTAGAGGAGCTACTTCTATCAAGGTTGATCATCTCACAATATTGTTGTTAATGTGGACATGGTTCTCTGGGTTCTGCTCCCTTCGCTCATTGTCAGATCCTCTAAGACATTCCATGCTTCTCTAGAATCTAGAGTTTCTAATAGGACAATATTATTCCATAGTATTCATGTATTGTAACTCATTTAGCCATTCACCAATTTATGGGCAATCCCTCCATTTCAAGTTCTTTGCCATTATAAAAAAGCTGTTATGAATATTTTGAAACACATGGAACTTTTCTCAGTTTTTATGATTTCTTCTGGATATAGGCCTAGAATTGGAATTGCTGAGTCAAAAGGAATGAACATTTTTATTGCTCTTTGGGTATTGCTCTTTAGAAAGGTTGAATATGTTCACAACTCCACTAGTAATGCATTAATGTGCCAATCTTCCCACAACCTCTCCAATACTGATCATTTCCCCTTTTTCTCATCTTGGCCAATCTGATGGGTATAAGGTGATACCTCATTGTTTTAATTTGAATTTCTCTATTCAATAATGGTTTGGAATATTTTTTCATATGATTCTATAAAGCTTTATTTTCTTCATTTGAAAACATTTTATTCATATCACTTGACCATTTATCATATGAGTAAAGTTTACACAATTTTAAAGGATCTGGGACTTCTTTTTCTTCCACTGTTGTCCTAGCAACCATAGTTAGATACATTGACATTTTGGTCTTTTTTGACAATGAAGGACAAGAACCAACCAAACAACCAGTGTCATTTCTATATCAGATGACAGTAGTGCAAACATCAGGAACCAATGGGAATTTAGACCCATTCAGCATGCTCAAGGGAAACTTTTAAAATCATAGCAATACGAGTTAATATTATCTGGCAACCAAACACTGAGTTATACTGTTCATGCATACATTCTCTAAATTTTAGTTTATTTTCCCCATCACTCTTTATATAGTTGTGGAAGATTATGTCATGGGGAGGAAATGATTTGCAACATTTTTTTAGAATGGACTACCATTGTAAATATTTAATTCTGAAAGATACTTGTGGCAAGCTAATTTTTAATGAAAATTTGGGAAGAAAAATGTATACCAATGAGTGCTAAGGAGAATGATGTCAAAGAATCATACCTGGGTCTCTCTACATTCTTACAGATGAACTATAATCAAATTTTTTATGCCCTTCATATCCTTGGAAGTTGAATTGTAATAAAGGTTCTTGTGACTTATATAAGCTATAGAAGTCATGCTCTAAATGAATCTCAAAAATATAAATATAAAAATAAAATAACATTGGTTTATATTCCCATGTATATGCAAAGACATGTGGCAGAGAGGAAGAACAATTATTTCTATTTTGCCCATTATTTTATATTGCTAATTAAAGCTCATCCATCAGAAAAAAACAGAAAATTTCTTGGGAAAGATATTGATAATAACAGGCAATATGGTAGATAGAGGGAAAGCAGTAGATCTAAAAACAAAAGGTTATCAATTCAAATTTAAAAATTTAATTCACCATACTTACTTGTTTTACATTTAACAAGTCACTTCCTTTCTCAGGATCTCATTTTCCAAATCTTCATACTGAGTTTTGAATTATATTGCTTTTAACTTATTTTTCTGCTTCTGATTTCTATCATGTAATAGTAATTATAGAAATAATAGTAATTAATTTACTCAACCGTTATCCTTTGTGTTTTGCAAAGAAATTTATATGTCTATATGTTTAGATATACATTATATATGTGTTATACATTTATGCATAAATTATATATATATACATATATATATATATACATATATATATATATATAAAATCTCAAGTGAGCTTTACCTGTGAATCAAGTGCTTTTATTACTCCTATTGTACTACTGAGGAATATAAGGAAAAAAAAGGTTAAATAATTTGTCCAGTGCTTTAATAATTTCTAAATTCGGATTCTAACCTGGGTCTTAATTTTTTTGATCTATAACTCTATGAAGTCTATGCCAAAAGGAAAAAAAAAATCTCAGAATAACAACATAAGATCATCTCTAGCAATAGGTGAAAGCTACTTAAAATATTCTTTGGAGGTGACTGACATCCAAAAAATTTAATAGTTCTTATATGTTTCTCGGAATATCAGAAAATTTCACTTCAGACAGGGTGGGTCAATGGATAGGGAAACTATCCTTTGGATCCTTTTGAATAGTTGATTTGCAAACCTCATCCCATATGGGTGAATCAGAGCTCTGAACTTCTCCACATTTCTAGGATTTTGTTGGGAATAATGAATAAGAGCAGCAAATGTTGGAGGCAGACGAGGGTCTTAGAAACTAAGTCAACCCCCTTCATTTTTACAAAAGTCAAAACTGAATTTAGATAAATGAACTGACTTATTTAAATAGTCTAATCTGGCTAGAGACAAAGGTGAAACTTTATTAATCTTCAACTGTTACTTAAATAAACTGTCACTGTTTCATATAGGTAACATATAAAGACAGTTAATACAGTGGATATAGTGCTGGGTCTAGAATTGGAAAGATTTAATTTCTTGAGTTGAAATTTGACCTCAGACATTCACTAGCTGTGTGACACTGGGCAAGTCACTTAACCCTGGTTGCCTCAGTTTCCTCATTTGTCAAATGAGATGGAAAAGTAAATGGCAAACCTACATAAGTATCCTGTTAAGAAAATACCAAATAGGGTCACAGAGTCTGGTGTAATTGGGAAAAAAAACCTAAAAAACAGCAATAAGTTCTGAGTATCTTCATCCCAAACTGTCACAATACACAGTCTTCCATGGATACATAGAGTTGAAGTGAAAGTGGGCTCGAGCTTGACTCATAACTCATAGCTCCTGGTTGCTAGAAGTCATTTGCTTCTGTTCTAGGGGTACTAAAAAGCTTCTGTTAAGGTCACTAAATCTGGTTCCACTATGCCCTTGGTTTCCCAATTCCACTTGATTACAGTACATTCCCTCTTTTAAGTATTTTCTATTTCTCATATGTAAATATATGTATGTATATATATATGCATATAGTTTGCTTTGTATGTATTTGTTTGCATATTATCACCCTCATTTAGATTGTAAGCTCCTTGTGAGAGCAAGGACTGTCGCTGATCTCTTTTTGCATCCTCAGCCCTTTATTATGTTGCCTAGGATATTGCAAGCACATTTGTCTAATTTATACTTGCTTGGTTGCTATAGAGAAAGGAGATATAGTGTTAGTATAATTTTGGGAAGATGGGATCACCTGGAACATTTAAGGCTTACAGGATTCCTTTCTGATCAAAAGGGGTGAGGTGAAGAGTATCCCAAGGCTCTTTTCATTGTACCTTAAAAGAGATGAATGAGTAAGTATTAATAAACCCTACCTTTATACAGTTTCTTGTGTTTTAGACATTTTTCAGTTATGATCAACTTTTCAAGATCCCATTTGGGATCTTTCTGCCAAAGGTATTAAAATGGTTTATATATCCTTCTCCAACTTCAACTTGTATAATAGGAAAATAAAATAAATAGGATAAAGTGACTTGCCCAAGGTTGCATAACTAGTAAATGCCTGAAACTGAATTTGAACTCACAAAAATGTCTTTCTGATTCCATTCCTGGTATTTCATTCATTGCACTATCTCATTGTCCCTTATATGAACATCATCTTATCTAACCCTCATAGTAAATGTGCAACCCTGTACAAATTATTGGACCAGGAGAGCCCTGGCATTGTTAATATGGGCTCTGTAATAACCATTTGAACTTCCCTTCTTCACAGGGTAGACAATTAGAAGTATTTCTGAGACTGGGAATTGCTTGACATACCAATGATCCTTTGTAAGTGAACTGTTAACTGAATTTGGAGATGCCTGTAACTGTCAAAGAACCAACCTTGACTAGCTCAAAGTCAACTTTGAGCAGAAGCTGTAGATTCAGATGTTGCTTAGGATTTTCTAAAATCCTGCTACCTTGCTTATTGCATCTATAAATGACTTTTCCCTTAACCACCCAGGTCCCTGCCCCAAATCTTCTATTTTATCTCACCTTTTTACTACTCCCTTTTGAGGAACTGAGAACTATCTTGCCCTCTCTGCTTCCCTGCAGGATCTGTTCTTCTCTGCAAGCTTTACACAGACAATAAAGGCAATGTAGTCTATAATTGGACTCTTTTTCTATCCCTCTTTTTGGCCCCAGGAATGTTTTGTTAATAGTATCTTTACCTATTTAATAAAGGTGGTAGTGCTTCTGTTGCACAGAATTGTTTTGAGGAAAACATTTTGTAAACCTCAAAATACTGAGTTATTGAACTTATTTTATATAAGAGGAAACTGAAACTCAAGAAGATTAATTGACTTCAGTCAAACAGCTATAAGAGACAGTATTCAAATACAGAAATCTCTTAAAGCCAAATTCATTATTGTTTCTACTGTGATACCTGTCCACTCTCATATTGTCATAACATAGTGGAGTCTGGCATAAATGGTCTCAACCAAAATTTAAATAGTTAAAGACAATTTAGCATGAGTGATTCAGTGTTAGAGGTCTACTATTCATTCAGGTGATTAGTATTCAGAATATTGCATATTTCCATTCACTTGTCTTGGGAAAATATTCTGCTCCTTCTTGAAAACAATGTTAAACTAAATGGTGAATGAAATTTACCTTATTTAAACATCTTATATTTCTGGCTCCAAAACAGTTACTAAAAGCTAGAGATTTTTATATCTGGTTTTATTATTTTCCTAAGTAAAATCTTGAAATCAAATGCAAAAAATTAAATTAAATTTTTAAAAAGTTTGATGATCTCTTTAACTTGAAAACCCAACACAATGTTCACCTTTATTCTTGACAATAACATGAGTTTCAGTAATAATGCACTTATTGGAAATATATTTCCCACTCTTCTTTTCATTTGAAAATCTTAATCACTTATACTTGGGTTGAATTATTCATAATTCTTAAGACAACACCTATGTTTTGTTATGTTTGTTTTCTTCTGAAATGGCAATTTAAACACTGAAAGGAACACTTATTTTTAGTCTTTTTTTTCAGCAGAAAACTAATGAATTAATATCAGTTTGGATATATTTGACTACTAGGTTCCTTTTCTATTTATTTATTTCTCTATCTATCTAACTATCTGCCTATCTATCTAAAACTCTATAAATTCCATCTTACCCCACCCCCTAATTAGATATATAGTCCCTGGCTAAATAAAGACAGCAATTATGCTTTAGTGAAATGGTGAAAGCCCATAGCTCTAGGGCTATAAAGCAGAGTTCATTAGCACTATATGCCTTTGGTATCTAACATTGTTTTAGATACCATGAGTGACCTTGAGAGATAAAACAGCATTAATAGACTGAATTTAATACATTTAACTTTAATAAATGGTTTTAGATATGTAGTCTTGTAAATAAGATGTCATTTAAAAATACCAGTAAAAAATCTTAAGAAGTGCAATTGTCTTGAATATCTATTTAACTGTGGGTTTAAATAGTGGATTTAAAATAGTGTTTTTAAAACAGTGAAAATGCATCCACACCAATCTGATTACTAATAGCAGCATTAAATGCAGCACAAGCAAGACATACTTTAATAAGAAGACTCTTTCTATTTTTGCAGAAAAAAGGAAAAAAAAAACATAATGCATTTTGCCTTCTAGAAAACAGAAAAAAAGCAATTTATTAGCTTAGAAGGAAATGACTAGAAAACTTGGGGGACTAAATTTAACTCAAATCCACAGGAATTGTTAAAGCACAAAGTACTGAGGGATAGTTATTTGTTATAAAAGAAATTATCTCTTTCTTTAAGGACTTTATGTTTACTCAAGGGACAATGTAACACATACAGAGATAATGCATATATTTGCATTTTTCCATTTATCAATAAGTAGATATATACCTGCTTACACACACATATACATATATATTTATATATATATATATATATATATATATATATATATATATATATATATATATACACACACACAATCTCTTTCTTCCTAAGAGCATAATTACTTCAAATGAAGAATATTTTTCCCCATTTTGATTGGAGTAAAAATAGAATGCAGCCTCTTTTTACACCTTAGTCTTGGCTCAAGAAATGGAAAAACACAAAAAAATAAAGGAGGTGGTAGAGAATTAATGATGGCTTGCTGACAAGTCAAAGTAAATTCAGTTTTCCACCTTACACTTAAGTCTCAACTTAGATTGAGGAATGAACAGTATCCATAATCAGCTGAGTTAAGTACAATGGAACATTTTTATGACTTATAGATTGCTAGGAAATAGTTGAACTTGTGCCATAAATGAACTTTGTCTTTATCTGATGTTCTTTCCTCTTCTGTTAATAAGTTGTTCAATTTTGACATTTCCCTTCATATTATATCCAAATGCCCTGTTACTCCTCCTTAATTTATAAATATTTTCTAAAATGACAATTTATTAGGGCCCAGACAATTTTCTATTTCAAAAATTTTCTTTCATTTCTCTCTCCAGGAAAAAAAAAATTAAGGACACTTTAGATTGGTAAAGCACTTCAAAGATCAAATCCAATACCCTCATTTTATAGATAAAGAAAGTGAGGATTATGATTTGCCTAGGGTGATATTTTGCTAATTTAGCTGGGACAAAGAACTAAGTTCTCCCTTATTCCAAGTCCAATTTGACCTTGGTACTGAATATTTACTTTTCTGAATTACTGTATATTTTACATTTTAGCAATTAATAATTTTAAGGAATTAAATAATTTGAATTATGGATTATGCTGTCTCTCATTTTGGTTTATGGTTCTTATTCTTCATTATCAAAGAAGACCAAAACAACATCACTATGTTTGAAACAAATTTCAGTGTGTCCAACTGTGGCTGATCAGACCAATACAAGCTCAGAAAATTCTACCACAAGTTTGGCACAAATGGTCCATGTGAACACATGGGGTGGGTACTCTAAACTTATGAATGTCACTTTTACTTTGAGATGCTTCAATTCTGCCTTCCTCAGAGAGTACAACACCCTCACTGATGAGGACATGCAATGCTGGGCAGGCCTATGCCAATGTTTCCCATGTTGTATAATAAATTCTAATAATTATGTCAAAATTTGGATGCTCAGAGAAGTTCATTAGAACTGTATGTCAGTTCCATGACAGTATGCTTTCCTGTGTTCTGCATAGTGGATGATGCTCTTGAGACTTCCTAGTTACCAATGGAGTAAAATAAGTATGTGCCCTTGTTCCCATACATTTTAGCATGATATTTTCAGCCATATTATCAAATGCCTTCATTGAGGATGAAAATGGCCTCAAGAAAGTCTGCTACCACACTGATGGCAAATTCTTTAACTTGGAAAGGTTACAAGTCAAGATCAAAGTGGAGGGAGTGTTGGTGCATGATCTTCTGTTTGCAGATTATTATGCTCTCAATGCATCCTCTGAAGATGAGATGCAACAAAGTATGGATCAATTCTCTGCTGCTTCTGCAGCATTTTGGTCTAACAATGAACACAAGTGCTCCATAAACCACCACCATACTGTCCATATGTAGAACTGCTGATTAAAGCAAATGGATAAGTTTTGAGTACTGTGGACAAGTTCACTTACCTTCGCAATATCTTTTCCAAGGAGGTACACATTGACAATGAGATTGGCATTCACATTGCCAGAGCTAGCTCAGTGTTCTGAAATAAAAATATGGGACAGAAGAGGTTTTAGATTGACTACATACTGAAGGTCTACAGAGTCATTATTCTGACCTCATTTGCTATATGCCTGTGAAACCTGGATAATCTACCAGTGCCATATTAGAAACTGAATCATTTCCATTTAAATTGTCTTAGGAATATTCTGAAGATCACCCAGCAGGAGAAGATATCAGAAACTGAGGTTCTTTCTAGAACTGAACTGTATAGCATTCCAACATTACTACAGAGAATACAACTACAATATACTGGACATGTTTTTAGAATGCTAGATGTATGCTTGCCAAAATCTATTTTATGGAGAACACACACAGGGCAAGCACTCACAAGGGGGTTCAGAATAAGTGATACTGAGACACCCTATAGGTCTTACTGAAGAACTACCATTTTGGTGAAATGTATAAAACATTTGTTTTCTTTAGGTTTTCCCTGAGGGCATTGCCTTGATTTTTTTCCTTTCCCTACCCCCTGCCCAAATCATTGTCAATTATTATGTATGAATGTATATAAACCTAGCCAGCATATGTCTCAGAAGGCATGTCAGAAGAAAACACAGCTGGGCTGAGGTCTTCTCAACAAAAATATTTGGTGTTGAATTTCCTAGACTATACTTCCCTTCATCCAAAGATTTGGCTTTGGGAATTAATGAAGATGAGGAGGATGTTGATGTTTGTCCTTTGTTCTTGAAGAAGATCATGATATCAGGGAAGTGATTTCATGACAAAAATCATGGACTGGATTTGAATGAGGGGAATCTATACTAAGTCATCAACTTCACTTTCTCTTCCAGGACCATCTGGATCCAATGGCTAGATATCAATCAAGAATTCTGGAGATGAACCAGGATTAGAGGCAATAAGAATTAAGTGACTTTCCCAAGGTCAAACAGTTAGTATGTATCAAGTGACTGAGGCTGGCTTCAAGCTCCCATCCTCCTGACTCCAAGGCCAGTGTTCTATCCACTGTGCAATCTACTTTTGTCACTAGAACACCTCTTCCCTCCCCTCCGTTCTTCTTTCTCCAGAGCCTGGAAACCATAGATATTGTCTGAGGTAATGTAAGAGATAAGTCTGAGATGTAACCCAAATAAAAGACTCACAAGTTCTTTCCCTATTTTTTTAACTCATTAATACATGACTTCAATATAATTATATTTTGTTATTTGGGGATGCTCACAGTCCTAAGTTTAGAGTGACCTTTCATCATCTGCCATGCCAATCCATTAATGCACTTTCTGTATTTAAATAGACAAAAAAATTAGAATAATTCTAGCTTTATCTGTGGTAAGCCTAGATTTAGTTTATTATAAAACAGAAGTTTAACAAGCAACAACTTTTTATTTGAATCTTAACCTTTTCAAATGAAAAAAGGAAGTGAAGAGATAAAAGGGATATTGTACTAATTACATGAGAAATATTTGTCTTTTCTCCTCAGTAATACTTTAGTTTGAGGGTAGGAGGGGGGGCATAGCGGATAGAGTGCCAGTTATGAAGACTCATCTGTCCTCAGATATTTAATTAACTATATGACCTTGGACAAGTCCTTTAACCTGTTTGCCTCAGTTTTCTTACCTGTAAAATGAGCAAGAGAAGGAAATAGCAAACCACTCTAGTATCTTCATTAAGAACACCTCAAATTGGGTAACAGATAGTTAGACACGGCTAAAAGCAACTGAATAACAACAACAAAAGAACTTTGGTTTCCAGAATCCAACTGTTATAATTGGTACTTGTACAGAAAATGTCCTCAATTGTTGGTATTGCAAAACCCCTGACTCTCTGGATCCCCTTCACAATAAATTTCAGCTTCTTGTGCTGATATAACCATGCCCAGTCTAGTCCACACCTTGTGAACTTTCTTTATCTAGAGCCATGAAGGGAATTATGTCTCTGGGAAGAGGGTGGAGATTTAAATATTTTGTTGTATAAAAATTTTTACACAAATAATCTTAAAAATGAAATTTAATTTGTGTTACTTTTATCATTCTTTGGTCCCCAAAAAGCTTGAAAATTGAAGTTATCAATAATTTTTTTTCCAAAAAATGTTTCTTCCTTCTTTCCTTAAGAACATCCAACTATAGAGTTGAAGTCTGATCACTGATACTCAAGTTGACTCCATCTACATGAAACTCTTTCCCTCCTTCCACTAAGTATAAATTCAATTTCTTCCTCTTCCTAATGTATCTTCCACATAATCTTTATAAATCACAGTACTACAGTATGCTACAGTATGATACACTAGGTATTCAGTGACTTCCTATTGCTTTTAGGATAAAATATAAATTCATCAGCTTGGCAGTTAAATCCTTTACAACATAGTGCCACTTTGCCTTTTCATATTTATTTCACATAATTCTTTTTTCAGATACACTATGTTTCAGGCAAATTAACCTTCCTGTTTTTCCCTCAGTTTGAAATTCAGTCTTCTGATTCAATGTCTCTACCCAGATTTTTCTCCATAATTTCTCACAAACCTTACCTCTTAATTAATTTTAGGGTCAGCTCTGGTAACTACCTATTACAGGGATCCTTTTGTGAACCCTGTTGTTGTTAGTCTTCTCTTTCTACTCAAATTGCATTGTATTTACTTAAGATAGTGAGATTTTAGACTTAAAATTGAAAGGGAATCTGGAGGCTTTCTATCCTAAATCAGTCATTTTATGGATGAGGAAACTGAAGCTCTGAGAGAATGAGTAACTTTCCTAAACTTACTCAGACAATGCTTAACCTATGAAATGTTAAATGCCTCTAGAAGAATGTAAGGTGTTTGTTTGTTTTTTAATTATGAGAACTATTGTTTTCTTGGCTCCCTAGCACCTAGCACAGACACTAGATCATTTCCTTAGGAAAATTTAAGTCATTTCTCCATAATTTTGCTTAAATGTTTAAAAGATTTAGAAAGTCAGTGTAGCTAATCTTTCCCTTAATAGAAAGTTTAACTGTTCCATGACTTGAGTAGTTTTGAGAATTGCTGTGACCAAAAATATCAATCCCTTTTTTCCTACGTTAAGGATGAGACTCAATATTTGTTATCATAATACCATTAATATCTTTCAAATAACATCTAAGATATTTCATGTCTTACACAAGGTCTTTTCTATCTTCCCTCCATCATATAATAGGATCCTCGCTCTGGAAACTACTTTGTATGTACTTTCTATTATACTTATCTTTGAGCAACCTGTAGAATTCATGCTTCTTGAGGGCAGGGACTGCTTTGTTTTTTTGTCTTTGGATCTTCATCACAAGGAAAAAAAAAGCAGTTAGATGTTGCAGTGAATACACTGCTAGCCCTGGAATCAAGATATGATTTCAGGATCAGCTAGGTGACACAGTGGATAGAGCACTGGCCCTGTAGTCAGGAGTACCTGAGCTCAAATTCAGCCTCAGACACTTAATAATTACATAGCTGTGTGGCCTTGGGCAAGTCTCTTAACCCCATTTCCTTGCAAAAACCAAAGATTTGGTTTCAAATCAATTGTTACTTTTAAGTGTGTGATCCTAGGATCCTGGCATACTCAGCCTGTTTTTTCATCTATAAATGTGAACATTAGTATCTACTTCACAGGATTTTTGTAAGATCAAAAGAGAAAATCTAGTGTTTTACAAACCTTAGAGTATTCTTTAAATATTATTATTAGGCATAATGTATAACAAATGTCAAATTGAATTTATCCGACCCTGAGGTCAACATGGTATTTTGTAAGACACATGTCCACACTGCACATAAAATTACAACAGGATTTGGTGATGCTCTTTCAGAATCTTGAAATATTTATCTTAGTCAAGATTAATTTAAATGTTTTCCTGAAAACTAAGACTATTGGGGTAGGAAGGTGAAGGTGGAGTAGACTTCATAACTTTCAACATTTCTTGAGACATCTAGGCTAAGTTAGATGCTGATACACAAATATTGTGTTTTATTTGAAATGTGTAAAGAAAGTAAAACTTCATGAAAAGAAAATTCATTTACTCAAATTGTCATCTTGTTTGTGTGGATTACGTCCTTTGACATAGATCCTGACAGTGGGTTTTTCTTGCTTGAGTCAGTGTCCTTGAAATAGTAAAATGAGAATTTGCCTTCTTTGAAAGCTAATGGAATTTTCTAACACCATTATGCAAACAATTTTGAAGCAGTATAAAAATGTACTTTAAAAAACAGTAACTTTCCCAAAGAAAAAAGAGAATCTAGTTATTATATTATTATTTTTATTATAATGTTTTATTCTATTTACTTCCATAAGATATAAAGGATGCTTTATATAATAATATGTCATGAATGTAAATGTATAGTTTAATAAGCTATTGATTTCTGACTATTCTCAGAAAAAAATACTGCTGAGCAAGTCAAAGCATAATAATTTGCAATCTGAAAGGTTTTTATTGTCAATGAGTACTCAGATCATGATGAATCAAATGAATGGAATAAGTATTCTATTTTCTTCAATTTATTAGCTTATTCCGTTATTCTTTCATTCAACAAACAGCAGAACAAGATTCTAGATACAAGAGTATAGATTTGTTTTAGGTAAGACATAATCCCTGAACTCATGGAATTTACATACTAATGAAACATAAAATATTAAAAGAGATAATTATCATATGTCATGATCTAAGTATAATGGGGAAGATGAGAAAATATTCTTGTATGAGACTGAATGGGAAAGATTACTGAAGTTTCTTCACTTTGACAATGAATGATTCCAATATGTTACTAATAGGTCATTTGACGCAGTGGTCTCCTTGGAAGTAGGATGGAGTTGGGGAAAAGGCAGGAAAAGAAAAGGAGTTACTTCAATAAGTATAGTGTATAATATCTATAGTGTATATATATATATATGTATATATATATGTACATATATATACATATATATATGTATGTATATCTTTAAAAATAAAAGCATGTAGAGACATTAAAATATAAAGAAAATTTCCTATATGTAATTCTAGAGGACTAATTCAAGAAATCATAAAAGGTTAGGAAGGAAGAAGAAAAATATTAGTTCAATGAGTCAGATGTAAAAAGAGGTGTTCTCCATTGATCAGAAGGAATATAAAAATCATTTCTCTCAACAACTATCATTTTGATCAGTTTAAAACCAAATTGTTAGAATAGTGTATTAGTTAGATATGCCACAGTGAATTAATTACTACTATTTTTCTTTTTTCCTCATTGACAATCACTTATGAACATATAAAGTAACTATATAATATTTGTCAATAAAGATAGTATTAATCTCCTTACTATTTGGGGAGAGAATTCAATTGTCATGCAATTCTAGATAGTTTTTGGCCTTAGTTTTTTTGACAAAAGAATAAGATAATTGAATAATTTATTAGATATAATCCATTAAAAATTTTCAAATGAAAGGAAAGTGATAAAAATGCACAGATGTGTGTGTCTACATATATATATATATATGTATATATATATATATATATTTAATCATTTAATTGGATATTTCATAGTCAAGATATTCATAAATCTGGAATAAAGTAGTGAAAAAGGAGGAAATAATAATTATTTTATTCGCACATACACTTTAGTTCTGATTCCAATTTACTTTTAAAGCAATTACATTTCATTGAATTCAAATGGGGTGATTGACTATACTATAAGTAATGTCAAAATGCACCATAGACCAAAATATGAACTTTTTCTTTGTGCAATGGTCCATTGGAGATGCCATAAGAAAAATGTGGATTGTATGGGGTGGGGGGAGTAGAGAGACCTAGGCTCTGCTGAGTAGGAATTTTCTCCTCTGGAATCATCCAGTGGCCTGATATCAATAAGAAAAACTAGAGAAAGTCCAGTATGGATTTGAACTCAGGTCCTCCTGTTTTCAGGGTCACTGCTCCAGTACCTGGATCAGTGGATGGAGTATTGTGACTGATGTCAGGGAAACTCCATCGAAGATAGTCTTTCTGCTCTCATGAATGAAAAATTCACTAACAAACCTGGAACAGGGGCTGCTTCCAGTTGATAAGAATAAAGAGGAGAATAATACAATTGAAACTGGTTCCTCTCATCTACCTGAATCCAGAGTGATATAAAATTTCAATCCAGTTTAAAGATTTTTTTTCATAATACTTATATTCAGGAACTTAGAAACATGTTTCGATTGCACTTCTGCCATGCAGCCAAGATGGCAGGCTAAAGCTAACAGGCTTCCAGAGCTTTGCCCTACCAAAAATAAATGGAGCCTCTACTCTGACATTCACACTGCAGTTTCCAATAAGAAAAGAGAAGATTCAATGAAGTTTACAACAGTAGACATCATGGAGGATCTTCAGTGAAGATCTGTCTCTTTGGGGGAAAAGGGAAGTAAGAGAAAAAGAGTGGGGAAAGCCAGGAGGCCCTTAGCCACAAGACAATCTAAATCTGGACAGCTTAACAACAGCAGAGTTCCCAGCAGCTACATAGCAAAGCAGAGGATCCCAACCCCAAACAAACTCTGAACCCTGAGAACCCTGGGGTAAAAGACAGGACTGCATGGGGAACAAACCACTGTTAAGTCAGAACCTGGACATAAAAGAAGAAAAAAAACCTGTGTGAAGGTAAGGCCTGAACTGTTAAGGCAATATCTTGGCCAATAACAGATCAGACCTCAGTCCCAGCAAAAAAAAGAAAAGAAAAGAAAAGAAAAAAGCTTGAATCTATACTCCCTATACACCAGGAGCAGAGCTAAAACAACAAAGATGAGCAAAAGAGCTAAAAGAGCACAAACTACAGAAAACTACTTTAATGACAAAGATGATAGCAATACCATGTATGAAAGAAAAAAGCAGTGTAAAATCATTCAGAGGGGAAGTATCAAAACAGTCTATAAACTGGACTCAAATACAAAAGCTCATTGTAGACCTTAAAAAAGAATTTAAAAACCAAAGAATAGAGGAAGGAGAAAAAGTGGGGAAAAATTAATGTCATGAAGGAAAATTATGAAAAATGGACCAAAACAAAAAACTCTATTAAAAATAAAAATAGTGGGCTGACTAGGTGGCACAGTGGATAGAGCACCAGCCCTGAAGTCAGGAGTACCTTAGTTCAAATCCAGCCTCAAATATTTAATAAATACCTAGCTCTGTGGCCTTGGGCAAGCCACTCAACCTCATTTGCCTTTCCAAAAAAACCTAAAAAATAATAAAAAAAAAATCTAAATAGCTACTGGGAAAAGGAAATACAGAAGCTAATTGAAGAAAATAAAACTCTAAAAATTGGAATTGAAATAGAAACCAATGAACATACAAGACTAAAAGATTCCATCAAACAAAATAAATAGGCTGAAAAAAATAAAGAAAATGTAAAGTACCTTTTAGGGAAAACAAAGGACCAAGCAAATAGATCCAGAAGAGACAATCTATTAATCATCAGACTATTAGAAAGCCTGGATCAAAGAAAGAACCTGGAAAACATCATGCGAGAAATTATAAGGGAAAATAGTTCAAATCTACTAGAACAAGATAACAATATAACCATTGAAAAAGTCCACAGAACCCCTCCAGAATGATATGCCAGAATAAAACCTCCAAGGTTGTAATAGCCACATTCCAGAACTCTAAAACAAAGGCGAGAATATTGCAAGCAGCAAAAAGAAAACAATTCAAATACAAAGGAAACACAATAAGACTCACACAGGACCTATCAGCCTCAACCCTGAAGGATTGGAAGACCTGGAATAGCATATTTCAGAGAGCAAAGGACCTAGGATAATAACCCAGAATGTACTACCCTACAAAATTCAGCATATATTGTCAGGGAAAAAAATGGATGTCCAAGGAAATAGAGGACTTCCAGAATTCCCTGACACAAAGTCCAGAACTGAACAGAGAATTCAATCACCAAATATAGGACTCAATAGTGGAATAAAAAAGATAAATGAAAAGGGGATTGAAAAAACAAAACAAAACAAAACAAATGTTGGTCAAGACTATCCAGTTGTATACAACCCTAAAAGGGAAGATATAACAATTCTAATTCTTTAGAACTTTACTTCAGAGGATAATTAAAATGTAGTCTATAATTGAAGAGAATGAACCTAAAGGTCTTATCTTTCCATTGAAGAGGTCCAAGATGACATCAATGTTTGAATCAAAAAGCCTTGAAGAAAAGCAGGGGTGTTAACTTTAAACTTATGCTTCTCATTATCTTGCAACCCACTTTAATTCTACTGTGTTAAGCACCTTGTCTAATGAAGGTATCATAAACTGGGAGGTTCTGAGTCAGTGTCTCTGTAACTTACAATCATTTGTAGTCCTCAGATGAGACCTCCAGAGACTCCCAGTACTTCAAGCCCTTTAACCATCATAAATTTCAAAGTCCTGAAAAAAAGAAATTTGCTATAATTCCATAATGAAAATCAGCGAGATCTGATATCAAACAAAGTTCAAAAATCCTAAAGTAATGCAATTATTTTTCAAGTGTGATTATTGCTGAAGAACTCTGAGCAACACAATGGTTAGAAAAGTAATTATGGAAACTAGAGAGATAACTTTTGACTCAAGAGTAACTGATTTTAAATTCTGCCTTTGACATATATTGCAATTTGACACTGATAACAAATCACTTCACCTCTTAGTGTTCCAGAAAACTTTCCCAAATCATAAAGGGAAGAGAAGTGCTCAAAATGTATTGGTTGAGGGAATTTCCTTAATGGGAATTCCCTCTAACAATGAAGTCAGAGGTTGTGTGTGTGTCTGTGTGTGTGTGTAAATATAGATATAGATATAGATATAGATATAGATATAGATATAGATAGATATACAGATATGTATGTATACAATATGCATTCATGTGCATAATACACACATATGCATATAAAGTCAGGATGACTATGTATTAGGGAAAAAGTCAAATATATATTTACTGAAGTCAATACATATTTTCAAAAAGGTGACTATAAGCATGACTTTAGCCATAATATTTAGAGAACTAATATAGTGGATAAATTGCGGGACTTAGAATAAGGCTGAGCTCTTATACTTCTTTAATGTGTGATCAAAAAATGAGGAATAAATGATTTGAACTTTTCCGCAGAGTTTCAAATTTAAAAGGTGTATAACACCTTCTAGTAGTATGGGACACACACAGAACATTTAGTTGATGAGAATTGTTATTTAAAATGTTAAAATACTGGTCAGTGGACTAGTTGTCCATCAGATTGTGCTGCTCATCATTCCATCATACTGTTGTGTCTCAGTAAAAGCTCCAATACTAGACAGTGTCTTTTTCACCTTCACATCAAATAAGAGTGGGCTTCTTATTGTTTTACTAGAGTTTATTTAACAATTCTTGGTCTTTTGAAGGTTTGGTGGGGGAGGCAATGAAGTCTTGGTCTGATTGAGGCATCAAAGGCATCAAAGAATTCATATTATTATACAATGAGGTATGAAAAGGATGTGATTTACATTGGTTTGGGGAAAATCCACACCATTCTAAAAATATTTTGAAATATTAAAAAGTTACATAAAGGGGAGGCTAGGTGGCGCAGTGGATAAAGCACCAGCCCTGGAGTCAGGAGTACCTAGGTTCAAATCTGGTCTCAGACACTTAATAATTACCTAGCTGTGTGGCCTTGGGCAAGCCACTTAACCCCATTTGCCTTGCAAAAAAAAAAAAAAAAAAAACTAAAAAACTGTTACATAAAAAGTAAATGTCAACTCCCTCTCTTGAAAATATGGACTATGGAGAACATTTCTTATTTAATCTTTATGCTCACAGAACTATAATGATTTAATGACCTAGTAAGCATGAATTGAGCATTGGAGAAATTAAATGTCATTAAATTTTTCTGGTGAAACACAAGCTATACATTTATATTCAAAAGTAAAGCAGTTACTATGTTGAATTCCATGAAGTAATTGGCTAATTTATGGAGGAGGAAGATGATGGGGGAAAGCTAAAATGCTACTTGTTATATAATGTTATCATTTTTAAGTATTTCTACCAATTGCATTGCTATATTTTTTCATATATTGCAAATTTCATATCCTGGCCAAATTATTGATTTCATGAGTAGAACTCTGATGAATATAAAGCAAAAGAATTAAAACTTTTTAAAAATTAATATTTAGTCTTTTTAATTTACATCTACTTATCAACATTATTGATTCATTTCCCCAAAGCTATAGCAATCTAAAAATTAATCTGACATATTTACTTAGAATCTATTATAGGTAAGCCATTGTTTTGAGACCTTTGCTTAATTCCAAAAATAGGAAACAGTCCATTGCTTTGTTCTTTAACATATTAGTGAGGAGGATTTTTTACATATGCATGTTTATATAGGTGTATCAATTAATTAAGTACCAAGTTGTGTCAGATATTTGGTAAAATATTTGGAAACAGTGGGGTTTATATTACATACATACAATGGCATGGTAAGTACATAATCAAAGTGTATAAAACATACATGAAATAAATATAGGTAATACTGAAACAAATATGTGTGCATAGTGGTAAAAAGGCAATGTATATATCCATATTTTCATACACTTACAATAGCTTAAAAACTTTGTTTTCATTGACTTGAAAACTGATGAAGTTACATTGAGCTAATACAGAAAGAAAGAAAAGATGACATAATCTAGAATCTTGGGAAACATCCTAGTAAAAGTCAATTTTATGAATAGCAGTCTTCAAACGAGATTTAAAAACCAAAAAAATAGGCAGGTAGGAAATGAACCAGAAGAGGGTATTGTCAGGAAAATTGAGAAGAGAGGTGGAGATGATCAACAAAGTAAAATGCACAGTTTGGGAAGGATTAAAATTTAAAAAATTTCTAGTATAGTAATCTTTCAATGTCAAAGAGGATCTCACCAATGACTCAAATGATTGGAGGCATAAGTTGTACAATCATGTTTATTATAATGAGAGATATGCTGTGCAAGTCATCCTTCTCATTTGCTTTACCAGATTCATTTCATCCCAAGGTCTGATTTATAGGAAACAGGACTACTGGAGATAGTCTGGCTGCTGTGGGAGTCTCTAGGCCTTAAATGGTTTCATTTCCTCCCATGTCAGCAAGAAAGCAGCTAGGAGGCACAGGAGATAGAGCAAAGGATTTGGAGGCAAGAGGAAAGAAATTCAAGTTCAATCCTAGCTGTGTGACCTTATGCAAGTCACTTAACCCTGACTGCCTCCCATTATCTCCAGTTGTCCTGACCCATATCTGACCACTGAGCCCTGATGAGTCCCAAGAAGAAAGTGAGGCTAGTGACTTAACACAACATCTCCCTCAGCTCTAATTAAATTCAGATATCCAAAGTTTGTCATGGCATCACCTCACTAATGTCATGGTGTTTTTCAAGAGTGAAGGACATGAACAAAATGTAAAGGGAGGTGGCCTAGCTCTATCAGATCTAAAACTAGACAATAAAACATCAGTCATCAAAACTGCCTGGTACAGGTTAAGAAACAAAATGGTGGATTAGGATAGGTTCAAAAGAAACAGAAGTAAATGATGACAGTAATCTACTGTTTGACAAACCCAAAGACATTAGCTGCTTGGATAAGAACTCATTATTTGACAAAATTTGTTGGGAAACTGCAAAATGTTATGGCAAAAATTAGATATAGAACCACATCTCACACCCTATATCAAAATAAGGTCTAAATTGGTACAGGATTCACGCGTAAAATGTGATGCTATATATAAATTAGTAGACCAAGAAATATTCTTATCAGATCTTTGGAAAAGGCACAAATTTATGACTTAAACGAGAAATAGAGTACATTATAAATCACGAAATGAATGATTTTGACTATACTAAATTAAAAAGCTTTTTGCATTAATAAAATCAATGCTTCCAAAATTAGACAGAAAAGAGAAAGCTGGCATACAATTTTCACAAATATGAAATGTAAAGTGAATGGAAGGGATAATAATGGCAGTATGCAGTCCTCAGATAGATTAATTACTACAGGATCACTGAGAGCAGAGATGATTTGTTAGATCTATTTTCTAGAAGGATATGTAAGGAACAGATAAAATATAATAAATAGAGATGCCATACAAGATGAGTAGGAAAGGGTATAGAAATTATTTATGAAAGAATGTACACAATGTGTTAAGTAAATGGCAACTAGAATAGTGTCAGTCAAACAAAAGATTGATATGAGCAAAGACACTTTAAGGAAAGGAGTTTCCATGGCATATTAGTTAAGTCTGAGCTCTTACTATACTTTTAACTTTGATGATTTGACCTGTTACACACACATGTGTACATGTACAGTCCTTTAAAGATTCAACTCATCTTACGATTTAAAGCAGGTCTTTCCAAATATCCTCAACTATTAATACAATTCCAATTCACATCTATGTGAATGCATTTTATGTGTGTATGAAGCTATGGTAATTTATGCATACATGAATAATATTACAATATAGGCCTTTGCGTGCATGTTTCCAAATATATTTACATGTGTATATGTATACCATGTATGCAAATACATACATGTGTTTGTACATGTTCATGTAGAGTTAATTGAGGGCAGTCTCTTGGTAGTGTAGGATCAATTTTGATACTGAAATAAAATGAGAAACTCATAGGTCATTCCACAATTAAGAAAAAAGAAATTCACTTAGCCATAGCAATGTATTGATATTCAGCAAGAATAGGCATTGAGGGTACCACAAGTTCATTTGGCAGAGCACAGTTCCTTTTGCTGAATTATCCATCATGCCCCACTCAATTTGTAAACATCAGACCTTCCTTAGGGCTCCCTGGTGCTTCTTAGTTATTAGATGATGAGGAAATAAAATAAGCAGTTTGTATCTTTTATTTTCTAAGTCAATCAAATCTCAAAGAATGTTTTGATACCTTTTAAAGGAAAGGTTGCCAGGCGGCTAGGTGGCTCAGTGGATACAGCACCGGCCCTGGAGTCAGGAGTACCTGAGTTCAAATCCAGCATCAGACACTTAATAATTACCTAGCTGTGTGGCCTTGGGTGAACCACTTAACCCTATTTCCTTGAAAAAAGCCTAAAAAAAATAAGAAAATGTTGCCTGAAATTATTCAAGAAATAACAATCCTAAAACACAATTTATATATATATATATATATATATATATGTGTGTGTGTGTGTGTGTGTGTGTGTGTGTGTGTGTGTACTTATGAATTTATGTTTCCACGTTATGTATGCGTATGCCTATTGGGTATATATATATATATATATATATATATATATAGTATTCATCCATGCTCAATATGTGTGCGTGCACTTTCATATATAAAAAATCTATTCTCTTTCAGGCACTACATGCCAAGAGTTCACATTTCAATTTTATTGAGGAGAAATATCACCCAAACATTCAGGTGCATGTTTGAGAGGTTATTAAAGTGTCTGTGTGGGGGCAAAGCCAAGATGGCCACAGGAGAAGAGCCTCTCTTAGGTGCTCTCTTTATATAATATTTCAAAACTCATAAAATAAGGACTCTAAATTTTTGAGAGACAGAACCCACAGAGGGATCCAGTGAGGCAGTTCTCCAGCCCGAGGTAACCTGGAAAATAGTAGAAAGGCTTGGTTCCATGGAGTTAAAGGAGTGGCCCACCAGAGTGAAGGAACTTCAGCCTCCTGGAGGGAGCCCCAGAGCACCTGGGAGGAGCAGATCCCAGCAGCAGGGGCAGTTTCCTAACTTACACCCGGGGGAGCACCAGGAACAAATTGGAAGATCACTGGGGGGCCAGGGAGGGGGGAAACACTCTGCCAGAGTGAATACATGAAGCCCAGCCCTCAGGGCACTCAGCAATCAGCCTGGCCACAGCAGCACATATCCAGGAAACAGAAGCAGATGGAACCAATAAGCAGGAGTAAGAAGGCAACTGAGCCTTGAGTGTTCAGCCTAGGTACTGGAGTGGAGACAGACTTCCAAGGTCTGTCCTCTGTACCTAGAACATGACTCTGGGGCTCCAACCTCATTTAGATCCTGATTACATTCTAGGCCCCCCATAGAACAGCAGCCTTCCCCCACCCCAGCCCTGTGGCAGAGGGTTTTACTTGTGGTCATTCACAGAACAGGAGGGAAGACAGAGTTTCACACTCTGAGATACATTTTGGGGGATGTACCAATAATACTCAAAAGCTCAGGAAGTACCCCAAAACCAGGCACAGACTGAGGAAATTAGGAAAAAGAGAAAAAATAGGAAAACCAATGAGAAATACTTTGTCTATGATCCCAAGAATGAGCGAAATACTTAATCTGAAGATGAGGAAGTACAAGCTCCTGCATAAAGATTCCAAAAATAAAAACAGAAATTGGACTCAGACTATGACAGAGATCAACAAAGTTTTTGAAAATCAAGAGAGGGAGGTAGAAGACAAATTGGGAAAAGAAATGAGAGATATGCAGGAAAACATGAAAAAGACATTAGCAGCTTAGTCAAAAACATCCAGAAAAATAATAAAGAAATTAACATGTTAAAAACCAGCATAGGTCAAAGGGATAAAACAGTTCAAAAAGTTATTGAGGAGAAGAATGCTTTAAAAAACAGAACTGACCAGATGGAAAAGGAGATAAGAAAGCTCTCTGAGGAAAGCAAATCATTCAGATGTAGAATGAAATTTAAAGGAAGCTGCTGACTTTATGAGAAATCAAGATACAATACTTCAAAACCAAAAGAATGAAAAATTAGAAGAAAATGTGAAACATCTCATTGAAAAAAACAACTGAGGGGCGGCTAGGTAGCACAATGGATAGAGCACTGGCCTTGGAGTTAGGAGTACCTGGGCTCAAATCTGGCCTCAGACACTTAATAATAATTACCTAGCTATGTGGACTTGGGCAAGCCACTTAACCCCATTTGCCTTGCAAAACCTAAAAAAAAAAAAATTCAAAAGAAAAGAAAGAAAAAAAACTGATCTGAAAAACATATTTAGGTAAGATAATTTAAAGATTATTGGAATACCTGAAAGTCATGATCAGGAAAATAACCTTGACATCATTTTTAAAGAATTTCTAAAGGAAAATTTCCCAGATATTCTTTTTCTAATTTCTCTTTTCATGGTTTGAAAAAAAATCTTAAATCATATAAAATCAAAACCAAAAAGAATGTAAGAAATCATGTCTTAATTTTTTTTCATGTTACAGATGGAAAAAATTAGACCACAAACATAAAGCAAATTATTTAAAGAATAACTCCTACTCATTGACAGGTCTATGACTAGACTCCCAAATCTAGTTTCAGACCTTTTTTATAGACAAGCTGCTAATGTACAAGAGAAGACATAGATAGTTTTTGTGGGTTTTTTAATATTCAAGAGTAAAATAGAAGGATTAAAGAAAAACAAATTGAAAGAGGAAAGGGGTAGGAGGCTCAGTTTTTGGAAATAAGACAAGTTGAGCAGTATAATGCTTTTTGAAGTTTAAAGTAGTATTTGATATAAAGTGAAATAGAGAGGCAGAATTAAGATAGCAGAGAATTACAAGGAAGTCATCTGGCTTCACTTTCCCTCAGAAACAACATTAATCAAGCCTCTAAAAGGATTATGGAATAACAGAACTCACAAGAAAGATAAAGGGGAGCAATTTTCCAGTTATATTTTGGGCAGACTTCAGTAAAGGTCAATTTCTCTCAGGTGCAGGGGTTCATAGTCCAGTTAAGGCAGGGGGTAGGAAAAGCAACAGGATGCTCTTTGCAAAAATCAGGAACCAAGACCTTTCATCCCAGATCAGCAGGCTCATAGAAGAGCAGGACAGTTGTGAGGGTTCCAGCCCAAGGGCAGAAGGCATATTTCGAACCCTGGGAGAATGGCATTAGTAAATCTGGCAGTCCCAGCACAGGGAGCAGGATACTAGTGCTGGAAGGCCCAGTGCAGAGTCAGTAAGCAAGTCCTAGACCTCCAGTAAAAGGAGATTTTGGCAGTGCCCTCTCTGACCCAGGAGCTCAATTTTAAAAAGCATTGTATTCAGCTAAAAAATGAGAAAGAAACAGAAAAAAAGCCCAGACTATAATAGAAAGCTACTATGGTGGCAAGGATCACCAAAACACCAGCTCAGAAGGGGTGAATAAAGACTTACCCTTTTTTCAAACCAAGATCAGAATATGAATTGGTTTCAAAGTTAAAAAAGGTCTCTTATTAGAGCTCAAATAAGAGAGACAGAAGAAAAATTGGAAAGTGAAATGAGAAGTAAAAGAGAGACAACAATTTGGAAATGGAAACATGAAAATTGACTGAAGAAAACAATTCCTTAAAAATTCAGTTGGCCAAATGAAAAAGGAGATGCAAAAATTTTAGTGAAGAAAATAATTCATTTAAAATTAGAACTGGGCAAGTGTGAGCTAATGACTCTATCAGACATCAAAAATCAATGATGCTAAATTATCAAAAATGAATACAGAAGAATTTATAAAAGACTTCATTTGAAAAACAACTGACCTGGAAAATAGATCCAGCAAAGAATATTTAAGAATTATTGGACTACCTAAAAACCATGATTTAAAACAGAAAAAGAGCCTGGAGAATATCTTTCAAGAATTTATAAAAAAATTTGCCCTCAAAGCAGAGGGTAAAAAAGTAGTTGAAAACAATCTATAAGGGCAGGTGGGTAGTGCAGTAGATAGAGCACCAGCCCTGGAGTCAGGAGGACCTGAGTTCAAATTCAGATTTATACACTTGATACTTATAGCAGTGTGACCTTTGGCATGTCACTTGGCCTGCTGGCTTACAAAAAATGATAGATAGATAAATAGATGAATCTAGATAGATAAATAGATAGATACATAGATAGATACATAGATAGATACATAGATACATCAATAGATATATAGATACATAGATACATAGATAAATTAAATAATCTACCAATCACGTCCTGAAAAAGATATCAAAATGAAACCTTCAAGGAATCTTGTAGTCAATTTCAAGAATTATAAGGTAGAGGAGACTATATTTCAGTCAACCAGAAAAAAGCAATTCTAATATCAAGAAATTACATTCAAAATTACAAAGAATTTAGCAGTTTCAAAATTATAATATCAGAGCATAGAATATGATATTGCAAAGTTCAAGGGAACCTGGATTACCTACCCTGCAAAATTGAGCATGCTATTTCATGAACATTCAACAAAATGGGAGAATTTCAAATATTCCTGATGAACAGACTAGAGCTACACAAAAAATTGAATTTCAAAAATAAGCCTCAATAAACACATATAAAGTTAAAAGGAAAAAAGACAAAAATTTTCAATCAGTCTAAACTATTTACAATCCTACATAGAGCAATGAAAGAGCATAGAGAACTGTATCTCTATTAGAAGGAACGTATTTAGACAGTGGACATAAGTTGATACTGACATGATTGATGTTAAAAAAAAAAGACAAAAAGACATGATAAAAAAGGAATGTACTAAAAAAAGGGAGTGGCAGAATAGGAAAGAATATATCATAAGAAGAGGCAAAAAAAGGTTTTCTAATAATAGATGAAAAGAAGGAAAGGGTTGAGAACTGAATGAATCTTATTCTTTTGGAATTCAGTTAAAACAGAGGGAACAACCTATACACTCAGTTGAGTAAAGAAGTTTATCTTACTATGTTAAACACAATTGTACATGTGCAACTTTTACCAGATTGTTCAGTGCCATATGAAGGGGGGAGGCAAGTGAAGGTGGCAGAAGAATGTGGAACTCATTAACTTGAAAATCAATGAATGTTGAAATTTTCCTTTGAATGTAATTGGAAATATATACATATACATATATATATATATATATGTATGTAATATATACATCCATAAAATAAATACATAAAATATGTATGTAATATATACATACATAAAATAAAATATGAAATTTTTCTTCCCAAACAGAGAATTGGAAGAAGAAAGGTAAAAGCAAAGGGAAGGAAGGGCTGATAAAATGTATAAAATAAGAGAGGGGAAAAAGTAAAAGGTGATAGGGAAAGGAAAAGGGAAGGGATGCTGACAGAAGGGCAGGTAGATTGAGGGAGGTAGTAATCAGAACAAAACACTGGTGAGGAGAGAAGAGGAAAAAGGACAGAGAAAAGTATCACTGGAGAAAATTAGGATAAAGGGAAAATAATTAGTAATCATAACTGTGAATGTGAATGGGATGAACTCTCCCATAAAACAGAAGCAGAGAGAAGAATGGATTAAAAAACAGTTTTCTACAATATGTTGTTACAAGAAACTCAATTGAATCATAAAGACAAACAGAGGATAAAGGGCAAAGAGAGGAGCAAAATATATTATGCTACAGCTGAAGTAAAAAAAAAAGTAGGGGTGGTATTTAAGAAAAAAGAAAAAAATATATTTATATATATATATATATATATATATATATAATTAAAAGAGATAAAGAAGAAAGGAAACCATGACTCATAAAAGGTAGCATAGACAATGAAGTAATATCAATACTAAACATATATGCATCAATCTAGTTGGAGATTTCAAAATTACTCTCTCAGAATTAGACAAATCTAACAAAAATATTTAGTTAAAAAGATGAATAGAACTTTTTTTAAAAAATTAGCTATGACAGACCTTTGGAAAAATTGAGTGGAGATAGAAAAGAATATAACTTTTTCTATGTGGTATATGGTACCTATACAAAAATTGACCATGAATTAGAAATCACAATCAAATGCAGAAAGACAGAAATATTAAAGACATTCTTTTCAGATCATGATTCAGTAAAAGTCATGTGTAATAAAGGACCATGGAAAAGTCAATTAAATAATAAATTAGAATCTCAATATGCTAATACAAAAGTAAGATTTGGTCAATAAAACAAATCATAGAGACTACCAATGATTTCTCAAAGAGAATAAGAAGGCCACATACCAAAACTTATGGAATGTAGCTAAAACAGTTATTAGGCAAAATTTCATTTCTCTAAATGCCTACATAAATAAAATAGAGAGGAGTTCAATGATTTGAACATGTAACATAAAAAGATGAAAAAAACAAATTAAAAAAATCTCCAAATAGATCTCAAACAAGACATTCTGAAAAACAAACGAGAAATTAAAAAAAATGAAAGTAAGCAAATTATTGAATTAACAAATAAGACTAAGATTTGTCTGAATATAAAAAACCAAATAAATAGATAGCTCTTTACTTAATTTGATTACAAAAAAAAGAAGAAAAACAAATTACCAGTATCAAAACTGAAAAGGATGATTATATCACCAATGAAGCGGAAACTAAACAATTTGGAGCTATTTGCCAAACTGTGGTTAATTAATCTGACAATCTAAATAAAATGGATGAATACTTGCAAAAATATAAATTGCCCAGATTAACAGAAGAGGACATTAAATATTTAAAGAACTGCATTTTCCAAAACAAATTGAATAAACAATTACTGAACTCCCTAAGAAATAATCCTCAGCTACAGATGCGTTCACAAATGAATTCCACAAATCATTTAAAGAATAATTAATGCCAATCCTATATAAATTATCTGAAATGATAGGTGAAGAAGGTATCCTAACAAATCACTTTTATAACAAAAATATGGTTCTGATACCTAAACCAGGAAGAGTCAAACTTGAGAAAGAAAATTATAACTCAAATTTCCAAATGAATATTGATTTAAAAATGTCAAATAAAATATTTACAAAGAGTTCATAACAACTTATCACCAGAATTATATA
The DNA here is from genome assembly GCF_037893015.1 of Macrotis lagotis. NCBI lineage: Eukaryota > Metazoa > Chordata > Mammalia > Peramelemorphia > Peramelidae > Macrotis > Macrotis lagotis. Next base: position 196,262,457 of record NC_133658.1, on the reverse strand, counting down.
CCATCAATATATTAATAATTAATTAATATAATCAGGTAATCAATATAACTATTTCAATATTATTATATTATTAGTAATATATTATATGTATTAGTATATTAATGTTACTATTAATATACTTATATTAGGAATTCGGGGAAGGTTCAATATTAAGAAAGCAATTAGCACATTTGACCATAATAATAGCAAAACTAATAGAAATTATATGATTATCTCAACAGATGTTGAGAAAACTTGACAAAATATAGTACCCATTCCTATCAAAAATACTAAAGAGCATAGAAAAAAATGAAGTCTTACTTAAAATAATCATCAATATGTATCTAAAACCATCAGCAAGGATTTTATTTAATGGGGATAAACTAGAAGAATTTCCACTAAGTTCAGGGGTGAAGCAAGGATACAGATGCAGATATTATGCAATATGCATAGAGATGTTAACTTCAGCATTAAAAGAAGAAAAAGAAATGAAATTAGAATAAAGAGGAAACAAAGCTTTCATTCTTTGCAAATGAAATATTGATATACTTAGACAACCCTAGAAAATTAAACAAAACCCACTTAAAATAATTAACAACTTTAATAAATTTGCAGGGTATAAAATAAATTCACATAGATCATTATCATTGCTTTATATTACCAAAAAAGTTCAGTAACAAGAGATAACACAAGCTATTCTAACAGCCATGATACAAATCATTTCCAAGTAAACCGCCACCTGCACAGTCTTAGGAGCTGGCACACTGCCCTGAGAGATAAGGTGCCCCGGAGTCCTTGGGAGCTGGACATTCTGCTCCACAGCCCAAGGGCACAAGACACAGCTGTGTTTTACCACCTCACCCCTAACATACCCCCTTTTCCTGTAACACAAGACACTGCATATACCCCTCTTTAGTACCCCCCTATTAACTCATTTTATTTGTTCTGCCCCAGAAGACTTAATAGTATATATGTAATAGCTAAGCAGTAATAAAATGGAGCTGAAGGCATAATTCAGTGGAAGCTTGACTCCTTATTCTCAGCTCCCCTCTGGGAGGGAGTTCGTCACTGTGGGCCCCAAGGTGAAGCAAGCCACAACAAATGGTGCCAAAACCTGGGATTCCCCAAAAATTCTGAAGGATGCTTCAGAATTCACACTCATCCTTGCTGGCTAAGGTAGGTGCCCCATATTGACTGATCTCTGACAGTCCCCTCACCCCAGCGACCCCACGGCTGCTAGAGCCCCCTGTAGTCCCTTAACAAAATGGGCAATCTTCCCCCTTCATCCCAAGATACCCAAGTACAGGTTCTTAAACACCTCTTAAGTTCCAGTCACCTGAAATGATCTGAAAAAGAATGTAAGATTTCCCACATCCCTTCCAACAATGATCATTATCCTTCCTGGTCATACTGGCCAATCTGAGAGGTGTGAGGTGGTACCTCAGAGAAGCTTTAATTTGCATTTCTCTAATAATTAATTATTTAGAGAATTTTTTCATATGACTATGGATTGCTTTGATCTCCTCATCTGTAAATTGCCTTTGCATATCCTTTGACCATTTGTCAATTGGGGAATGACTTTTTGTTTTAAAAATATGACTCAGTTCTCTGTATATATTTTAATAATGAGTCCTTTGTCAGAATCAGTACTTGTAAAGATTTTTTCCCAATTTACTACATTTCTTTTGATATTGGTTACATTGGTTTTATCTGTGCAAAAGCTTTTTAATTTAATGTGATCACAATCAGCTAATTGGTTTTTGGTGATGTTCTCCAACTCTTCCTTAGTCATAAACTGCTCCCCTTTCCATAGATCTGACAGGTAAACTAGTGCTTGATCTTCTAATTTGATCAGAGTACTGTTTTTTTATGTCTAAGTCCTGTAACCATTTGGAGCTTATCTTGGTAAAGGGTGATAGGTGTTGGTCTAATCTAAATTTCTTCCATACTAACTTCTAATTAGCCCAGCAGTTTTTATCAAAGAGGGATTTTTTATCCCAATGGCTGGACTCGATACATTATATCTTTAAATGCTTATGTGATTAAATTAGAGAAAGAGGAAATCAATGAATAAATATGCAACTAAAAAATTAGACAAAGAACAAATTAAAAACCCCCCAATTAAATAAATGCCAAATTAAAAATTCTAATAATTAATGAAGATATTAATAAAATCAAAAGCAAGCAAACTATTGAACTAATAAATAAAACTAAGAGTTGGTTTAATAAAAAAACTAAAATTGATAAACCTCTGGTTCATTTGATTTAACAAAAAGAATGAAGAAAACCAAATTGCTAGTATGATAAATGAAAAACTCACCACCAATGAGGTGGAAATCAAAGTAATAATTCAGAATTATTTTTCCCAATTATACACCAAAAAAATTGATAATTTAAGTTAAATGGACACATATTTACAAAAATATAAGTTGCCCAGGTTAAATGAAAAGGAAATTGAATACCTAAATAATAATTTAACAAGCCATTATTGTATTTCCTCAGAAAAAAATCTCCAGAGCCAGATGGATTCGCAAGTGAATTCTATTAAACATTTAAGGAACAATTGGTTCCAATTTTATATAAACTCTTGGAAAAAATAGGTAAAGGTGGAATGCTACCCTAACTCTTTCTATGACACCAATATGGTTCCAATACATAAACCAAGAAGAGTTAAAACAGAGAAATAAAATTATTGACCTATCTCCCTGATGAATATAGATGCAAAAATCTTAAATAAAATCTTAGCAAAATGATTACAACAAATTATCACTTGCTTAATACATTATGACTGAGTAGGATTTATCCCAGGAAGCCAGGGTTGTTTCAGTTTTAGGAAAATAGTATAATTAATTATATCAATAACAAACCTATCAGAAATCATATGATTTTATCAACAGATGCTGAAAAAGCTTTTGACAAAGTGCAGCACCCATTCCTACTAAAAACACTAGAGATAGGAATAAATGGATTGTTCCTTAGAATATAGACCTGATAGACTTATGGACAAAACTATCTGAAACCATCAACAAGCCTTATATGCAATGGGGATAGGCTAGAGGCATTCCCAATAGGATCAATGGTAAAACAAGTATACTCATTATCAGCACTACTATTTAGTATTGTATTAGAAATGTTAGCTTCAGCAATGAGAAGAAAAAGAAATTGAAGGAATTAGAATTGGGAAAGCAGAGACAAAACTCTCACTCTTTGCATGTGACATGAAGGTATACCTAGCAGGTATACCTATAACTTTAGCAAAGTTGCAGGATATAAAATAAACCCTCATAGTTCATCAACATGTCTATATATAACTAGCAAGATGCAGCATAAAGAGCTACGAAGAAATTCCATTCAAAGTACCTTGAGACAATATAAAACACCTGGGTTTCTACCTACAAAGGCAGATTCAGAAACTTTGGAAACAATTACAAAATATTTCTCCCACAAATAAAATAAGATTTAAATAATTGGGCAAATATCAGTTCAACATGGATGAGGTAATACAATGAAAGTGACAATTCTACAAAAATTAAACTACTTATTTATTGCCCTACCAATCAAAATTCCAAAAAATTACTTTAATGAAATAGAAAAAAATTGTAAGTAAATTTGTATAGAGAAATAAAATTCGAGAATCTCCAGTGATTTAATGATTTAATGAAAAAAAGTGCAAAAAAGGTGTCTTAGCCCTAACTGATCCAAAATTATATTATAAAGCATCAGTTATCAAAATTGTTTGGTACTGGCTAAGAAATAGAGTGGTGGATCAGGGGAATAGACTAGGTACAATAGCAGGAAATGATTATAGTAATCTGCTGTTTGATAAACCCAAAGAGTCCAGCTATTGGGATAAAAACTCTCTCATCAATAAAAACTGTTGGGAAAATTGAAAGTTAGTTTGGCAGAAATTTGGATTAGACCAACATCTCACACCCTATGCCAAGATAAGATCAGATAGAGGATTTCAACATAAAAAAACAATATTATAAGGAAACTAGGAGGAATAGTTTAGCTGTCAGATCTAAGGAAAGGGAAGCAGTTTATAGCCAAGGAAGAGATGGATAACATCATTAAAAACAAACTAGATGATTTTGATTATATAAAATTAAAAAGCTTTTGCACAGACAAAACTGCTGTAACCAAGATCAAAAGAAATGTAGTAAATTGGGAAACAACTAGTATTTCTGACAAAGGATTCATTTCTACAGTATATAGAGAAGTGAATCATTTAAAAAAAACAGCTATTCCCCAATTGACAAATGCTCAAAGGATATGCAAAAGGAATTTACAGATGAGGAAATTAAAATGAACCATTGTTATATGAAAAGTTGCTCTAAATTGCTACTTATTAGAGAAATGCAAATTAAAATGTCTCTGAGGTAACACCTCACACCTTTCAGACTGGCCAATATGACCAGAAAGGACAATGATCAATGTAGGAAGGAATGTTGGAAATCTGGGACACTAATACATTGTTGATGGAGCTGTGAACTCATTGAAACTTTCTGTAGAGCAATTTGGAATTATGCCCAAAAGACAACAGAAAAGTGCATACCCTTTGGTTCATCAATACCACTATTGGGTCTATACCCTGAAGAGATTATGGAAAAAAGGTAAAAACATCACTTGTACGAAAATATTTATAGCAGCCCAGTTTGTGATGGCAAAGAATTGGAAGCTGAGTGAATGTCCATCAATTGGGAAAATGGATTAATAAACTGTGGTATATGTATGTGATGGAACACTATTGTTCTATTAGAAACCAGGAAGGATGGAAATTCAGGGAAGCCTGAAATGATTTGCATGAACTGTTGCTGAACAATATGAGTGTAATCAGAAGAACATTGTATACCCTAACAGCAAAATGAGGGTGATGATCAACCTTAATGGACCAACTTATTCCATCAGTGCAATAATCGGGCATAATTTTGGGCCATCTGCAATGGAGAATACCATCTGTATTCAGAGAAAGGATTGTGGAGTATGAACTTTAATTTTTTTCTTTTTTTTTTTTTAGTTTTTTGCAAGGAAATGGAGTTAAGTGGCTTTCCCAAGGCCACACAGCTAGGTAATTATTAAGTGTCTGAGGTCAGATTTGAACTCAGGCACTCCTGACTCCAGGACTGGTGTTCTATCCCTTGTGCCACCTAGCTGCCCTTGAACTTTAATTTTTAAAAAAGTTATATTATGTAATTTTTCTATCTCTTTTACTTCATTTTTTTTCTTAAGGATATGACTTCTCTCTCATCACATTCAACTTAGATCAAAGTATACTATGGAAACAATGTAAAGACTGCCTTCTCTAGGGGACTGAGGGAAGGGAAGTAAGAATAGAGGGAAAATTGTAAAATTCAAAATAAATTAATTAATATAAAAGAAGAAAAACTGGAACACTGATGCATTGTCCTTGGACTTATGAACTGATGTAAACTTTCTGTAGAGCAATTTGAAATTACACCTAAAAGGCAATTAAATCATGTGTACCCTTTGACTCAGTAAAATCAGTACTAGGTCTGTATCCCAAAGAGATCATGAAAAGGGGTTAAAAAAACCACATGTACAGAAATATTTATAGCTGATCTTTTCATGGTTGTAAATAATTGGAAATTGAAAGAAAGCCCATCAATTGGGGAAAGGCTGAAGAAACTGTGGTATATGAATGTTATGGAGCATTATTTTTTTTAACGAAATCATGAAGTACAAGACTTCAGAATAGCTTAAAAACATGCAAGAAATGATGCTAACTGAAGTGAAGTGAGCAAATCCAGATGAATACTATACACATGAATAATTACATTGTGATGATCAACTCTATTGGACTTTTTCATTTCCACAGTACCATAATCAAAGACAATACTAGAAGACTTATGATAGAAAATACCATCAATATCCAGAGATGGATCTGTGGAGCTTAAATACAGATGAAACTTATTATCTTGAAATTGTAAAAGTTGCCTTATATATTATTTTATTTCTCTCTTTTTTTCTCCATTTTGATTTGATTCTTCTCTGAAAGCATAACTAGCATGAATCTGTTTATATCATAATTAGACATGTATTACCTATGTAGCATTGCTTTCTGTCAAGGAGAGAAGAAAAGGAAAGGGAGAGAAATGTAAAAGGCAAAACTTTACAAAATATGATTGTTGAAAACTACTGTTCCATTTAATTGGGAAAATAAATTAACAAAATATCCACAAAAAAGTAACTGTAGACAAAATAAAATTCTTAGGAATCTTCCTCCAAGACAAACCCAGAAACTAAATGAGCACAATTAAAAACACTTTTCACACCAATAAAGTCAGATCTAAGCAATTGGAAAAATGTCAACTGCTCATAGTTAGTTCAAGCTAATGTAAAAAAATGATAATTCCACCCAAATAAAATTATTTACTCCAGGCCATACCAATGGAATTACCAGAAAACTATTTTAAAGAGATAGAAAAGTAGATTATAACATAATTCACCTGGAGCAACAAAAGGTCAAGAATAACAAGATAATTAATGAAAAAAATAAATGCAACAGAAGGAAATCTAGCTGTACCAGATCAAAGACTATATTATAAAGCAGCAGTCATCAAAGCTGTGTGGTCCTGGGTAAGAAATAGAGCAATGGACCAGTAGACTAGAGTATTTACAAAAGAAATATTAATTAATGACTTTAGGTGCTGTTTGATAAATCCAAAGATGCTTACTTCTGGGATAAGAACTCACTGTTTAACAAAAAACTTCTGGGAAAGAAAATATGGAAAAAATTATGCATGAATGTACATTTCACATCATATCCTAAAATAAAATCTAATTTGGTACAGGATTAAGACATACTATAGATCAATGAAAACCACAAAAAAATAGTCTAGCTATCAGATCCATAGAGAAGGGAGAAGTTTATGATGGAAGAAGAAATAAAGAATGCTATAAATTTCAAAATAGATAATCTTAATTATATTAAATATAAAAAGATTACACAAATAATACCAATGAAGCCAAAATTAGAAGGAATAAAGAAGACTGGGTAATGATTTTCATAGCTAGCACTTCTGATAAAGGACTCATTTCTAAAATATATACAGAACCGAATAAAATTTATAAGATTACAAGTCATTTTTGAATTGAGAAATGGTCAAATGATAAGAACAGGCAGGTTTCAGATTCAGAAATTAAAGCTATTTATAGTCATATGAAAAATGCTTCAAATCTTTATGTATTAGAGTTACCATCTCAAACCCATCAGATAGATGAAGATGACCAAAAAAAGGGGCAATGATCAATTTTGCAGAGGATATGAGAAAATTGGGACACTAATTCATTGTTTTGTTTTCTTTTGTTTGGTTTGTATTCATATTTCATGTAAATGTTTCAATTACATGTTAAGAAGTTTTTCTAAATTTATGCACTGGAATATTTTTACGTTACAGTTTTCTTCCTCTCTCCCTTCCCACCCCTATCCCCCAGCAGCAAACAGACTAATGAATATTGAGCAGGTATAATTGTGTTTACCATATTTACATCTTAGTCTTTGTTGTGTATGAGAAAATAGGACTAAGGGCAAAAAAGAAAACCATGAAATAGGAAAGAGAAATCTTTAAAAAGTAAATATAGTATTTATTCAAGTTTGGTGTTTTTGTTTGTATCTTTATTTTTTGTCTGGATGTGGATGGCATGATTTTCCTTACTCTCTGAACTGCTGAGTGAAGCTGTGCCCATGATCAACTCCCAATGATGGTGTTGATATGAACAATGTTCTCCCTTCTCCAACATCAGTTTTTGTAATTTTTTCATGATTCTCTATAGTCCTACCATTCATGGTTTCCAAAAGAAAAATAGTACTCCATCTCATTCATATACCATAATTTTTTCAGCCATTCCTCAATTGAGGAGCATCCCTACAATTTCCAATTCTTTGCTACTACAAAAATAACTGCTATAAATATTTTGGAAATATGGAACTTTTCCCAATTTCTATGATTTCTTCTGGATAGGGGCCTAGTATTGATAAGACTGTTTCAAAGGATATAGTCAGTTTGATTGTTCTATGGCCACAGTTTCCTGCTCTCCAACATGGTTGGATTAGTCCACAACTCCACCAACAGTGAATTTATGTCTCAAATTTCTCACAACTTGCCCAACATTGATCACTTTCCCTTTTTGTCATTTTGTCATTTTAGCCAATCCGATAGGTTTGAAGTGGTAGTAAGTTGGTTTATTTTGTGGTTAGATTTATCTAATTCTGAGAGAGGGATGTTGATATTCCCCCATTATTAACATTTTACTGTCTTTGTCACCTTATAATTTGTTCAGCTTCTTCTCCAAAAATCTGAATGCTTTATCATATGTTCATATATGTTTAATAATGATATAACTTAATTGCCTGTGGTACCTTTTAAGATATAGTTTTCTTCTTTATCCCTCTTAATAATATATATTTTTGCTTTTGCTTTGTCTGAGATCAAGATCACTACCCTTGATTTTTTCTTTCTTTCTGCTGAAGCATAATATATTTTACTCCAATCTTCCCCTCTTACCCTGTGTATATCTTAATGTTCCAAATGTGTTTCTTGAGACCAACATATTGTAGGATTGTGGTTTTTAATCCCTTCTGCTACCTACTTCCTGTTAGATTCAGACCTGGAATTCACTCTTGCCAAGATAAGCCCTGTTGAATATCCATTTCCTAAGAAAACAAATCCTAAATGTCATAGTAACTCCAAACAATTCCCAATATCACCTTGATGACCCCAAACAAAATGCAGCCTCCATGGAGACCCGAAACAATTCTCAATCCCAATGGATAAACCAACCCCTAAAAAAGTGAGCTTCCCTTCTACCCACTACTGGAGTTTGTTCTGAATCAGCCTGCCATTCCTTCCTGCAATAAACTTTACCTTTCATTTGCCGGCATTGCTATCCTTCTTAATCTGTGACCTAACCTTTTCACCTTTTATTTTGGGCCAACACTTGGGACAGGAATATCAAGGAATCCTGAAGGTATGCAACCAGGGAAACAGTGAACTGCATTAGCATCTTCAGTCTAACTCTGATCTTGCTAGAAGGGACCTTGCAGTCTACCCTGAACCTACCAAGCCCCTGGTATTTCAGGTTGACTGCTATACCCTGATCTCTTCCAAAAACAGGATTAATTCAAAAGTTAAGACTCATTCCTGGGCATTCCTCCTTCTTCCTTGCCTAGACATCCAGGGTGTTCCTTTCCAAAATCCTAGTCAAGTAGGAAACTGCCTTGAAATAGAGACATAGAACTGGGACAGTTCTTTTTCTGTTTAAATGGAAACTAAATAACTCAACAAGTGGAGACACCCCCCCACACACACACATGGTGTGAATCTTAGCTATAGCCACCGAATTACTTTGTGAATCCTCTTCTTTCATAATACTCCTCTTCATGGGGACCTTGAATTCTCCCAATTTCCTAACACCTGCACTGGCCTGAACAATTTTTGTCAGAAACATACAAGTGGAAAAATTCACATATATACATATGTTTTTGGAACTAAAGCAGTGCCCCTCCCTTTGTGACTCCTCTCTGCTATTCAAATTTTCATCCCCCATCAACCCTGTGCTCCCAATTCAGACTTTCCTCACTGTCTCTGTACCTCTGGTCTGACAGCTCCTGACTTCTAAGTATCTAGGTCGTTTTCTAACAAACTTGGAAAAACACTGTGGGACAGGATTTGAGGGAAAAAACTTATGGTCTATTTTTACATTGTCTGGCCCCAATTCAATTTAGAAAGTCAGGTGAAATGAACCTTGAACAGGTCAATAAATCAAAAATGTCATTCTTCAATTAGACAAAACTTCCTCCCTCTGAAAAACTTTTACCCTCTGAGAATCCTCCTTTTCTTAATTTTCTTATTGTTGCTTCCTTTCCATTGCTCCACAGCTAGGGGATGGGAAGATCAGTCATCCTTGACCAAAGTGGCTTGAAGCCAGCAGGCAATATTTACCTGAAAATTGCCACCTTGAAAGTGGATAGCTATTTCCCCTATACTTGATCTACTTAGATTCCATTCTGAGAATTTTTCTATACTTAATCCCTCTTCTTTCCTTCTTAATATTTTCTCAGAAAAAAATTGTTAGCAAGTACACTTCGACTCCTGTAAAATCTAAGACCCACTCCAATCTTGGAATTATGTCAACAGAAATCACTCAAGAGTAAAGTCATGTATTAACTATAGTCACTATGTAGCTGTAGTATATAGCTATATGTGTGTGTGTGTATGTATGTATGTATGTATGGGTTTAAGTAAAGTTATTAACAGTTATGATAAATAAGGAAAAGTTTTTTCATATACAAGATCAATAGGAAATTAGAATTTCACCACTGAAAATAAGATGATGTTTTGAATTTCTAAGATTGTTAATTAAATTACAAAGAAAATCTTGAGAGGAAAAAGAAACTTTAGAAACATAGAGTCATAGATCTTCATCAAACTTTGTCATTTTGGAGATCTAATTTGAATTATTTCTAAAGTTAAAGACAAATGAATTTTGAAATTACTAATTTGTTAGCTATTATTATTTAAAGACACTAAAAGAAAAGAAATAAATCAGTGGATAAATGATTTTGAATAAGTAATGCTATTTATGAGTCTTTTTTTTGTCACTGTCTGGATGTTTTCCACCTTTGCATAAAGTTTAGAGGCTCACCTATAAAAAGTAAATTGTTTAACCTCATATTATAAAGTTGAAAGCTAAAGGTTACAGAGTATAGCCCAGCACAGAGTAAATGGGTGGACTAGCAAGGATAACAAGCCCAGCTGCTTTCTCTGAGGTCCCTGTTTATGCAGTATATGCAAGGTCAACGAGTTCTGGGAAATAAAGCAACTTTATTCATGCACTTTATAACCAATGAATCTGACATGTTGTAGACTTGCAAGTTCCTGTCTAATACAGAAATGATTTTTATTGTTTTTTTTCTTTATACCAGGACAAATTTAAATGACAGAAGAAGAAAAAAGCAAGTGGCAAATTTTAAATGAAATTTCTTATGTGTGTTTGAACAGGTAGACTTTTATTTGTTGCAACAACCCATGAGAGGAAAAAAAAACTGTGTCTATCCAGTGATGGAGTTTGCTGTTTGGTATAAATGACATTGGGTCAATAAACTTTATTTTAAGGTTTGACTTTAGGTATTGTCTAATGGATCATTAAGTTAGTAATCTGACATTTGGAAGAACTGCTACAGTCTAAGTTCAGAAGCTACTCAGAGGAAATATGGATCTAAACTGTTAGAGGAGGAGATGTCCTGAAACAGGCTGAAAGAACAATCTTTGGCCTCACTCCAAGAGAAGCCCCTTCAGGCCCAGTTTCCCCAGTATGGTCCTTTGAAAAGGAATATCTCTCTCCTTGTTATTCCTGAGTCTTGACTGAATGGCTGATTGCTAATTGTGATACCTACCTAAAGTCAAACAGAGCTAAAGATGTTTGATCCTGCTCTATATGAATTGAGTTACCAAGGGCTAATTTGATTTTGTTTTTGCCCAGTTTTTTCTCTCTTTAGCAGACTTCCACAATCAGAGCAAGTGGTCAATGAAAGACATGGTGTATACATAGCATGCCCTGGTACCACACAATGAGTTCCCCTACCTACTGATAAGATCAATGTGACTTGGATTGGGTAACTATCCTATGATTCTAGGTTCAGCTATCAACAACCAAAGTCATGAAATACTATTTTGCTATCCATACTACCCTATATTGTTATTATTGTTTTTCCTTTCTATCATTGCTATATTCACATTAACAACTCTCAATAGATTGGACTCTGAACTGAGTTTATAATGGAAAAGACCACAAGTTGAAGACCTCTTTCTCTTCAAGTGGAAAATGTCTGCCTTTGATGATCTCTGCTAAGTACTCCATAGGCTTGAGTTTTCACTTGTTCTCTTGTTTGTCATCTACTTTGTTCTGAAAAACCCTTAATATATGTGGCCCTTGTAGATAATCCTTGATCATATCCTCTTAGTTATTCCTTACTATAAAAATGTTCTCTAAGCCCTTCTATAACATATTATTTTTATTTATATTTTATTTTACAAATATATGTTATGAACGTTTTCAACATTCATCCATATGCATATGTATATTTTTAAATTACAAAATTTCCTTTCACTGCCCCCTCCCTTCAGTAGAGAACAGTCAGGTTAACATTGTATATACATATTTGTGATAAATATTTTTATAGATTAGTCATTTTCAGTATAAGGAATTCAGATTAAGGTAAAGAGATACATAAGAGATGTTTTTTATAACTGTTGAATAGATTCTGAAGGTTGTTTTTTAATTTTGTTTTGTTTTGTTTGGTTTTTCTTTCTCTGGATGGGGATAGCATTGTCTCATACATTATTATTGGAAAATGACAATTTCATATAAAAATTCTAATTGCTGTTCACTCCATTTCCCTAGAAAAAGCTATTGCCTCCTTCTGATCCTCAAGTCTCCATTAACCTTCCTGCACACCCAATATTGTCCTTCTTCAGCAGGAAGTGGCCAGCAAAGACTGGATCATCAGACCGATTCCATGAAACATCTCCTCCATCCGTGAGGACACTGGTATCCCTTTTGCAATTAGAAACCCCCCACCTCATCGTGTGTTGTTAGAAACAGTAACTAGTAACCCTTAAAGCATGATGGATGGTTAGCAATAATTTGTTCCCTCATTGTCCAGAGATGACACTCTAACCAATTTTGCATAGTTATTGGAGGCAAGGGACTTTCCTTTGACCAGTGCAAGTGTAGTTGCTCTCCCACCTAACTGAACCTAATCTCTAACTAGCCTTAATTCCAAAAACAAATTGAAACAAAAGGTGAGCCCTGTTGAACCACCTTTCTTAAGAAAATGAATCCTAACCCACATAGAATCTCCCAACAACTTCCAATCTCACTTTGGTAATCCCAAATGACTCTCAAACCCTTTGGAAACTGTACTACTTTGCTTCCTAAATCTTATACCCTCAACTAGCTACCGCTGGAGTTTGTTCTGAATCATCCTGCCATTCCTTCCTTCAATAAATAGTTTTGCATTTCATTTGCCTCCTTTGCTATCCTTGTTAAACTGCAGACTGTGATCAAAATTTAATGTGTTGAGAGAAAAATCATAAGCTTGAGAAAAAATAAAATATTAGAGATAGCAAAATTGTGTAGTACATAAGAAAACTTTTTTTAAATTGAAATTAATAGTCTTTAGTCTTTGTTTAAACTCCACAATTCTTTCTCTGGATACATATGGCATAGGATTCATTTTCATCCAATCATTCATTTATTTATTTGCTTGTTTGGTTGTTTGTTTATTTCTAAGAAGAGATCATGGTAAAGGACCCTGTCATTCTGGTTCTCTTGGAAGAAAAAAATTTCCATCAAATAGGTTCTTGTACCCTCCAAAATTCAGTTTTTATCCATTAACATATCAGAAGGAAAAAAATGTGATACTAAAAACAGGATGCATAAAGATTTGAGGAACATCAACAACTTTCTCCCTATGTTCAGTCATCAGCATCTTAACAGATTGCTTTTATGATTTCCACTAGGATCTTAGGAATCCAATTATGACTTTTACTGATCTCTTGATCCCCCCACCTACTCTTTGCTAACACATTAAACCAGAAAACTGACATCACTGAAAGTGGATCCTACACTCAGACCCTCCCATTACAAGGAAAGAAAAGTCAGGCTGTAGGAATAAAGGAGAGAGGCATCTGTTCACATCACCCAGGAAAGGGTCATTGTTGAGTGTCAGCTTCCATAGGGGTGAGGACACAGATGTCCCTGGAGCTAAAGTAACCAAGGATAAGCATGTATTCTTGCTCACTAAGGTTTGGTTGGCTCACCAATGAACCTTGACCTAAACATCTGCAGAGCTAGAGGTGTGTGGAAAACTTTCTGACAAAGAAATCTACAAACTTCAAGGATAAATATTATAAATTTAACCAAGGAAGCTATGCAGCTAGATTTTGTCTGACTTGTCATGTCTGAGATGAGTTTTGATATTGAAAGTCTGAATATTCACCAATAAAGTCAAGAGATGGTTTTCATGACCATAAGTGTTGGCACTTTCTTGACATCTAAAGCGATTGTGGGACATCTTGTTCAACCTGGCTCTCAAAAAATGTCCAGATGCAACTTGAGTTATCGTAGGCGATAGGTCATGAGATGACAGATCCTACATCCTTGCCAGCTGCTCATAGTCGTCCCATGCAGCCTGAAAGTAGGTGTGGGTGACTGGGGCCCCAAGCTTGTACTTGCTGCAGAAGGACATCACCTTGAATTTGTCCTGGTGTCCCCAGAGCAGTTGGACAGGATGGATTCATCACATTTCTGCTCATAAACCAGCCACATAGAGGTAAAGACTAGTTCCCTTGGCAGGGGGGAGTGGGGGTGGGCATAGCCCACATAATCCAAGAATCATTGCAGATACTGAAATCATTGCCCTTCATGTTGACCATCAGGAAGTGGTGTCACTCTAGGAATTTGGGGTCCTTCCTGCTGGAAGCATCCAAGTCTGTGAGAACTAGAGTGTAGAGCTTTGAGGGGTCTCAGTCCTGACATCCAATGATGAATGGATGGCCCTTCACCTGGGTGGGCTTCAGCATTTGACCCATCTCAAGAATCTCATTGTCCTGGTACTTGATGCTGAGCACTGCTGTGGTTTGTCATCCATTTTCTGTAGACCAGATCCACAGACTCAGATCCACCTGTATGACTCATGGCCGGGAGAGGCAACTGTGGAGGAGGCTCCAACAGACAACAACATGAGCAACCTAATATGGAAAAATGTTAACCATATTATTACATGTGCAACTTTTACCAGATTGTTCACCGTCATGGGGATGGGGGAGGAATGGGAGGATGGTAGAAAAATGTAGAACTCATAAAACTGCAAATGAATCCAAGCTGAAAACTACCTTTGCATGTAATTGGAAAAATGAAATAAAATTTCAATTAATAAACATAACTTAAGACACCATAATATACTTGCAAATTTGCTTACCAAGACAGATCAAAGAAGTAGATGAACACAATTACTAAATACTTTTCATTCAAATAAAGTCAAAACTAAACTAGATATCAATTTCTCCTGGGTCCCCTGAGCTAATGTAATAAAATACGATAGTTCTTGTAAATAAATGTACACTTTTCATTGCCATACCAATGAAACAATATATATATTTATATATGTATGTATATATATATATATATATGTATATATACATATATATATATATATATACATATAGCTAGGAAAATAGTAACACAACACAATTCATTTAGAGACATAAAAGATCAAGAATATCAAATGAATCAATGAAAAATTTCAAAGAACAGCAGCCTAAAGCATATCAGATTTAAAACTATATTATAAAATTGATTTCCTCAAAAGTATTTCATACTGGCTATAAAAAAAGAGCTGAATTCATGGAATACATTAGTTACCAAAAAATAGCACTTCAGTAGTAATCTACAGAATTTAACTTCTGGGATAAGAACTCACTGTTGACAAAAACTGATGAAAAAAATGGAAAATAGTGTTCAAGATAAGTTCAAGAGATACATGTTTAGTCAAAAATGGTGATATCTAAGAACAATTAAGAGAATATAGAATAGTCTATCTATCATATCTATGTAATAGGAATAAGTTTATGACTAAAAAAAAGAGAACATAATAAATTGCAAAATGGATAATGATAACTACATTAAAATAAAAATGTTTTTCACAAACAAAACCAATGCTGGTAAGATTGAAAAGAAAGCCAAAATATGGGAAACTATTTTTATTGCCAGTGTTTCTGATAAAGGAATCATTTCTAAAATATTGAGTCAAATTTATAAGAATGCAAGTCATTCCCCAGTTGATAAATGGGCTTTTTCAGATGAAGAAATAAAAGTGATCAAATGTTATTTGAAAAAAAATGCTCTAAATATTTATTGATGAGAGAAATGAAAATTAAAATAACTGAGGTGCCATTTCATAACTATGAGATTTTCTAATGAGAAAAGGGAAATGATCAATTTTGGAGATGTTACAGTATAATAGTGAACTGATCCAACCATTCTGAAAGTAATTTGGAACCATGCTCCAAGGGCAATAAAGCAGAATCTACCTTTAATCCATCAATGCCTGTACTAGGTTTCTATCCCAAAGATATCATAAAAAATGGAAAGGGCCAACATGTACAAAAATATTTAGAGCAGCTCTTTTTTGTATTGGAAAGGAATTGAACATTGAAACATTGTTCCCTTAGTTGGGGAATAATTGAATCACTGTAGTATATGCATGTGACAGAATTCTGTTGTTCTGTAAGAAGCAATGAGTAGACAGAAAAGAAAAACTTAGATTTGCATGCCCTGATCTTGAATGAAGTGAGCAGAACTAGAAGAATAGTGTATACCTTCATATCACCATTGTGAAACTATCAGCTATGATATACTTCGCCCTTCTCAACAGTACAGTTATTAAAGATAATTCTTAAAGACCTATGATAGAAAATGCCATCCATGAACAATGAAATTTTAATGCAGATCAAAGTATTATATTTTCACTTTTAATTTGTTTTTTCTTTATATTCTTTTTTGTGATTTCCCCCCTTTGTTTTGATTCATCTTTCACATTGTTATAAATATGAAGATTTGTTGGACATGATTGTACATGTCCAACCTAAATAAGATTGATTGGGAAAAAGTGTGGAAAGGAAGTGAGGAGAAAAATTTGGAACTCAAAGTCTTAGAAAAATTAATGTTGAAAACTATCTTTACATGTAATTGGAAAAAATAAAATACAAAAAAGATATCAAGTAATGAATCTGATTCAATAGCAACACTGGCAAACCTTTCATTCCTTAGTACCTTATCAAAATGTATATATTCTCCAGGGGAAAAATGTCTTTTTTGTCCTTCAGTTGAAGAGAGTATTATTCCTGAAAAGAATGTTTTTGATTACTGATTTCTCTATATACATTCTTCTCTTCAATGCAGAGATGGACTACTCTGCATGTATCATCAAATTTAGTGGATGTATTAGTCTTGCTTTAACTGCTTTTCTTTTCCCATGTTTTTCTTTTTTGTTCATTGATGTCTCAAGGCATAATGGAGGATAAAAGGAAAATTCAGAAATATACATGATATAAAATAAATCATTTCAATAAAATAAATATCTTAATTATGATGGGAGGGATGGAAATTGAGAGAAGCCTGAAGAGATCTACATAAACTGATGCCGAGCATTTCATAAGTGCAACAATTAGGGACAATTATGGGGTAGCTGTGTTGGAGAATACCATGTATCCAGAGAAAAACTTGGGGAGTTTGAATAAAAAGATCAAAGACTATTACCTTTAATTTAAAAAATGTTATTTTTATTTTGAAATTTTGCTATCTCTTATATTTTATTTTTTTTCCTTAAGGATATGATTTCTCTCTCAACACATTCAATTTAGATCAATGTTTGGCATGGAAACAATATAAAGTCTGACAAAATGCCTTCTGTAGGGGTGGGGTGAGGAGGAGGGAAGCGAGTTTAGGGAAAAAAATTTTAAAATATTTTAAAAACAAGGGTCTTTAGTTCTATTCATTAGTAGGATAAGAACAAAAATTTGCAGACTTTGGGAAAATATTTGTAAAATTAATATTAATTTTCTTTCAAACTGAAATTACTTCAGTTCTCTCTCTCTCTCTCTCTCTCTCTCTCTCTCTCTCTCTCTCTCTCTGTTTGTGTGTGTGTGTGTGTGTGTGTGTGTGTGTGTGTGTGTGTGTGTTTCTCTTCATTATTTAGTCATTGGAGGATCACTCACTTACAAGTCATCCCTTATCTTATTTTGTCATTCCATTGTCTTCAGTTCAGATTATCAATTCTAGTCAAGGTATTTCTAAATAAGTATAAAAGTTAATGATTGGATTTTATGATTATGTTTTCTCTAATAAGCCAAGGTGAACATATCCACCTGGAACAACAATAAAGAAAATGAATAAACTGAAAAAAAATTGTGAATATTCTATTAGTATTCTTTAAGACCTTAGCCAATCAGTAACTTCATCAGTGAAGGTACTTCATGTAATGATTGTAGGTCAAAAACCATTTTCACTTTCTCATCCTGCCTGATTCATGTTCATAACTTCCCATAAATTCCCTAAAGT
Source organism: Macrotis lagotis (assembly GCF_037893015.1). NCBI lineage: Eukaryota > Metazoa > Chordata > Mammalia > Peramelemorphia > Peramelidae > Macrotis > Macrotis lagotis. Next base: position 196,244,334 of record NC_133658.1, on the reverse strand, counting down.
AATCTATTCATCATGTTGGAAATCTTATTCTAAACATTTTAAAATATCACTTGCCATGGTATAATACTTGAGTTTTCTATTGTTCTTTTATCTAGTTATGTTTCTGGTTTATTCTCTTTACCAGTGATAGAAGCCTAGCATGATATCTCTCATTACATTCCTGTCAGCCTGGGATAAATTCACTAACCTTCTAATACCTACTATTTGACTTTGCAGTGACCTTTGGATTATGTAATTTTGATTTTTCAGAGATAATGATATCTCATGATTTGTAGGAATAAGATATATTTGGGGAAATATTATTGCTAAAATGTTTCTTTTTTTTAGAAAAGGGCACCCTAAAGAGCATGGGAAGCACTTAACAAATGCCTAAACAGTTTTCAGTCTTTTCTTCCTTTACCCCCCTCATTCATTGTGGGGTCATTCATTCATTCATTGTCAATCTGCAGCATAGAAAGTATGCATATTTCAACTCAAAGTAATGAATAGTTATTGAACATCTATTATAGATGAAACACTAGAGAATATAACTACAAATAAGACATGCACATGTCCTTTCTTGGAATATATAGTCTTGCAAGTTGAATAATATAGATGCACAGATATTATAAAAATATGCAATATGACATTGCAGTAAGAGAAATAAAAAATTCCTATGTTTAGAAGGAGGAAAGAAACATCTCACTGTGTAAAGGTCATCAGGGAAATACTGAAATAATATATATATCTTAAAAGTTCTCTGGATATTATGTTTATGTAGGATTGATCTACTGGATCAAAGTGGCTATAATTCAGAAGGTTGAAATGACAGGAGCAAAGAACACGAATATCTGGATATGATTTAATGTGGTCTGAGTTCAAGTATTAGTAAATATTAAACAATTACTCAATATTTCTGTTTTCAAAAGTGATTGATATAAGTATTTCCATTGTTGAATCATTTTTCAGGCTTGTCTAAGAAATCATGACTGCATTTGGGATTTTCTTGCCAAAGATACTAGAGTGGTTTAACATGTTTTTCTCCATTTTAAAAAATGAGAAAACTGAAGCAAACTGAGTTAAATGACTTGCCCTGGATCACACAGTTTATTAAGTGTCTGAGGTCATATTTGAATTCTGGTGTTCCTGACTGCAGGTCCAATGCATTACCTAACTGTCCCTTGATAAAGATATAATCACCAATATATTCTGAATATTATTTTGTAATTATCTGATAAATGGTCTAAAGCCTAAGACTATAGAGCAATGAAAAGAGGGTTTTAGCAATACCACTACTGGGTCTATACCTTGAAGAGATGATGAAAAAGTGTAAAAATATCACTTATACAAAAATATTTATAGCAGCCCTGGTTGTGGTGGCAAAGAATTGGAAATCAAGTAAATGTCCTTCAATTGGGGAATGGCTTAACAAACTGTGGTATATGCATATCATGGAACACTATTGTTCTATTAGAAACCAGGAGGGATGGGAATTCAGGAAAGCTTGGATGGATTTGCATGAACTGATGCTGAGTGAGATGAGCAGAACCAGACAAACACTGTACATCCTAACAGCAACAAGGGGGTGATGTTCAACCTTGAAGGACTCGCTCATTCCATCAGTGCAACAATCGGGCAATTTTAGGCTGTCTGCAAAGGAGTGCCATCTGTATCCAGATAGGTAGCTGTGAAGTTTGAACAAAGTTCAAGGACTATTCCCTTTAATTTAGGAAAACACAGATATCTTATTGCCTGTTCTTGTTACCTCTTAGACTTCTTGTCTCTTCCTTAAGAATATGATTTCTCTCTCATCACACTCAATTTGGATCAATGTACAACATGGAAACAAAGTAAAGACTGACAGATTGCTTTCCATGGGGGCGGTGGAGGGGAGGGAAGTAAGAATAGGGGGAAAATTGTAAAACTCAAATAATATTTTTAATAAAAAATCAATAAATTTAAAAAATGAAGAGGGTTTTTATTAAATTACATTTCAAATCTCCATTTTTATAGTAAAATTCTATATACCCTTTAAAATTTAGTCTTCTTTGATTCCACTCTGCATCACAAAATATATTCCTGAATGAAAACAATTAAGAAATTAATTATAAATGTATAAAATTTTATTTTTACTATTGCTACATGTATGTGCTTTATCAACACCTGTAGATCATAAGCTCCATGACATCAGGCAGGATCATGAACTACCTAAATTTAATTTCATAATAGGCACTTAGTAAAAGTTTTCTGACAAAAATTTAATTTTACCTAGGTTTTTTTAGAATTTCATTTCTTCTTCCCTTGATAAATGAAATGGAAAATATCTGTTCACATTGTTGTATCTTCTTTCCTCTTTCCTTCCTTCTTTCTTTCCTCTTCTGTTCTGTCTTTCTTGATATCTCTGATTTACTTGTGGAACAAAACCTAGTCAAGAAACTCTCTCCACCAAAACATAATAGTGACAGTTATATTTCAATGTATAATTTGTAGGATTTCCTGTGGCATAACAGGCATAATGACAACCCAGTGTCATATTGTCAGAATACTGCAGAGATGAAAATCAAAATCAATTCCTTCCACCTCTTAGGTCAGACATCCCTCTACTTGTTTAAGTGATCCCATCCTATCTCATTTCCTCCAACAGATTATCTGTCTGTCATTCCCATATTTTCACTTATTTTCTGTCTTTCCCAATCTACTGGTTCATTTCCTTCTGTCTATGAACTTGCTTATATCTCTCCCAGTCTGAAAAATGACCTACTTGATCCTTCCATCCTAACTTTTATTAATATCTATATCTATTCAATATTAAATAATGTTATATTATCTATTATACTTATGTCATTTCTATTTTTTGTGTCTAAACTCAAAAAGTATAACTATATTAGCTGCTTCCACTTTTTCTCCCCTCCTCTTCATATTCTTAAATAATCTAACATGACTTTATCATTTCACCAATACTGGTCACACCCAGTCCTTAATGAACTTAATGAACTCTTAGTTGCCAAAGCCATCAGTCTTTTCTCAAACTTCATTCTACTTGATTTCTCTCTAGCCTTTGACTTTATTGATCACTCTCTTCCCCTAAAGGGTACCCTTCTCTCTAGTTTTTAGTATAACATTCATCCTAGTTTTCCTTTTATTTATTTTATCTCAATTTCTCTATCTCCTTTGTGATTTCCTTTTTCTAATAACTTCCTCTAGTCACAGGTGACCTTCAGGATTTTATGCTAGCCCCTCCTCTCTTTTCCCCTTGTACTTGGTGATTTCACCAGTATTCATGGATTTAATTAATATCTCTCTGTTGATAATTCTCAAAATTACATAACTTTCTTGTAATTCTTAGTTAAACTCCAGTCTCATATATTGCAAATTGGATATCCAGCAGACATCTTAAAATCAGCTTATGCAACAAAATTTATAAACTTTCCCCTTAAACCCTTCTTCACTGTACCTTCCGTCTTACTGTAGATGTCCTCAGGCTCACATCCTAGAAATCATGTTGGATTTATCTTTATCTCTTTCTGTCTGAATTCAAACTGTTGACAAGGCCCTTGCAGATTCTTTCAAATCCCTTTCCTTCCCTTCATTGACTTTATCTTTGGTCTTTTACAGTATATTATTTATGGTAAAAGTCTACTGGTGGGTCTTTCTGACTTAAGTCTGTCCTTAAGACAACTGGCGGATGAGCTGTCTCCTGAAATTGTTTTCTTAAAGTGCAGGCCCAATAATTTTGCATCCATATTCAATAGACTCCTGTGTCATTTTATTGCCTCACTTTGGCATTCAAAACTTTGCTCCATTCTACTTTTCTAGTCTTATATCTTATTATCCAGCAAGAGTTTGATCTAGTGATACTAGTCAAGGTGCTGTTGTACAAACAAGACACTCCATCTTCTCAGGTATAGGCATTTTCTCAAGTTGTCCCCATACCTGTAATATATTCTCTCCCCTGTTCCAACTGTAGACCTCCCAGGCTTTCTTAAAGTTTCATATACAATTTCAATTCCCACAAGAAGCCATTTCCAAACCTTTTAATTCTAATTCCTTTCCTCTATTAATTATTCCTTATTTATCTGATACATAATTTTACTTGTATATATTTGTTTGGTTACTGAATCCCTATTAGATTGTAAGCTCTTTGAGAGCATGGGCTGGATTTTGCCTCTTTTTGTATCCCCTAGCATATATAAATTATCTGTCACAAATTTTCCACTTAACAAATGTTTATTAAGTAATATATAGGATGTAACATTCGTCAACCAAGTTGAATCACCATCACAAGTTATTATCATTTTTCCCTTTACACCTAATGGATTTGTCCTAGCATCCTGAATCCAAGAGTCTTTGAATATCAAGAATTTTAACATAATGGTTACACCATCCTGGGAAACAACCCCCATAGAGCAGTTGGCAACTACTTCTGGTGCAATCATCTAATATACTGAAAATTCAGAAAAGAAAGTTATGGTATTACCAGATGGTCCATCAGTAGATACTAATATGATTTTATCAATGGAAATGACATTAAAAGTAAGTATTACAATTGACTTTGGTACCATATCCTAAGGATAATGGGACTTCTTCACCTGATTTACAAGTTGAATTCTTACAGAGGTGTTATTTCCCCCATTAGCCTGTAAACTTGAGAGTTGGGATAATCTTGCTTTTTAAAATTTGTAACCACAGTGTTTGAAAATAGTAAGCACTTAAAAATGTTTATTTCATTCATTACATTACAAAATTATTATTTATAAATTATTCCTCAGAATTATTTTGTTAGCTAAATAATCTATTAAAAAAAAACTTTCACCAAGCAATCATTTTAGCTTTGGAATCATTTAGAATTTTTCATCTTTCTTTAAAGCTAAAGATTGCTAATAAGTGTAGATAGTATTTTCCTAAGATATAGCATATTTTGTCATTAAGGTTTTTACTCTTCTGTTTAAGAAATATATGATTTTATCAGTTTTACTTTTTGCAATATATGTTTTTCAATGATTATTATAAAGTATCTTCTCATGATTGTTTTATAGAAGAGAACTTTGTTCTGTCTATCAAGAATGTTTTCAACAAATAATTCTAGATCTGGATATTAATTCATTAGTTAATAGTATAAAGCTTAAAATTCAAATGTGCTACTAAAGGATATTATTTATATTTAAAGTAAAACATCTGCTTAAGCATATGACTAATTTGCAAATTGTTTCTATATTTATCCCTTAGCAATCTGATTTTTAACTGAGTTCTTAAGAAAAAAGCAGATATCTTTTTAAAATAACTGCAATCCTTGTATTCATGGAAACAGCATGGAGAATCAGTTATCCCATTCTCTCCCTAGATACTGAGACTGACTTCGCAATTATAAGCATGCAACTTGGAGTATAAATAGATGGAGCACTTATTAATTTCTTTCTATGTGCTACCATTTTGTTGTTATTCATTCATTTCAGTCTTGTTCAACTCTGTGATATCATTTACATTTTTTCTTGGCAGAGATACAGAAATGGTTTGCCATTGCCTTCTTCAGGTCATTTTACAGATGAGGAAACTGAGACCAACAGGTTTAAGAGTCCAGGGTCAAAAGCTAGGAACTGTCTGATGTCAAATTTGACCTCAGGTTTTCCTAATTTTGCTGAACCACCTAGCAGTCCACATACTTGCATAGTAAATCTTTAATTAAGTAAAAAGTAATACAAATACAAAGAAGTAACATAGAATCTGATCGCAATCAGTTTACATTAAGTTAGAAAAGGAATACACATAAAGAAGTAGAGAGATACATGAAGTTATAGACTGTGGGGAACTACTGAGAAGTAGTTTGAAAGCTGTTAACCCTACAAAATATGTTATAAATTCATTATTTAAATCTGGAAGACCTAGAGGGTGCAGTCTAACTTTCTGGTGAGATGTCAATGAAGATACTGAACTGAGACAGAAGACATTTTTTTTAATTATGACTTCAAATGGTTATTTTTTATTTTTTTACTTTTTCATTCATTTTAAACTTGAATGCAAAGCAAGAAAAGGAAAAAAAAATGAACATTGTCACGTACCAACAGACTGTAAATGATCAATCAATAAATTTTAATTTCAAGAAAACCTATATAATAAATATTACACATTGATTTCAAAGCTACCCAATTTTTCTTTACTTTCTTGTAGGCTTTCTTTTGTTCACTGTTGTGCACTTTTTATTTAATTTTCCCCTCCCACATCCTAAAAAAAGGCCTTAATTAAACATGTATGTTTGTTTATTTATACATCACAAACATATAAGTAAGTCCATATTAGGTATATTTCCACTTGTTAGCTCTTTCTGTGAAGGCCAATAACATCTTCAAAAGTCTTATTAAGGTTTTTTTTTAAATCAACCAAATAATTGTTGCTGATGATGATCATTTCTAATTATATCTAATACTACTAAATCTACTTCTTGTAAAAATTTGTTTTCTGGTTTCTTTGCAGTTCCTGAACCTTTTTTTCTGACAAATTAACTTTGTTTTTTTTTTTAACAATAAAATTTTTAGTAACATAATTGGAATAACACTGAATAAATACACTAGTTAAAGCTGTCATTTTAAAATTAAATGACTTTACCTACCCATGGTGAATAAACATTAACTATTTAGATCTGACTTTGGTATAAAAAGTATTTTGTGTTTATATTCAGACAATTTCTGTGACTCTTTTGACAATTATATTCTCATATATCTTATACTATCTAGGTATAAAATTATAAATGATTCCAAATGCTTTAAAACAGTATTGAATAATATAGCTAACATAGCATAATTTGTCTATTTTTCACTTTAGATTAAAATAAATTTTACCTTTGACTTTTTCTGAGATCATGATTACTATCCCAATTTTATTAATATGCCAAATTCTACTCTTGCCCTTTATCTCACTTTTATGCTTCCTAAAAGTTACAATTACTTGTTGTGTATATTCACTTCCTGTTTTTCATCACTATCTTCCTATTCCTCCTGACCCCTATACTTAACTTCTTCCAGCCACCCCTCATATTCCTTAACTTAACTCATTCCTTCAAGAATCCTTCCCTTATCTTTTCCCCCCACTCTATCCTCTTGCACTCATTTCTTTATGAATTAAAATTTTTTATTCCCATTCATATGCACACACACACACACACACACACACACACACACACACACACACGTGTATTTTGTTTCCTCCCTAACCTATTCCTGATGTGAGTAAGGTTCCACACTACCTGACCTTTCCCCTATTAGCATCTTCTGTATCATTGTTTGCTTTTATGACTCATTTTCATGAGATAATTACTCCTTTTTATCTCTCCCAGCAGAGTTTTTTAAAGAATTCCATCATGTTCAATTCACCTTTTCTTTCAAATTACAAAATAATGTTGACAATAAGAGTACTGCTAATATTTTCACATCTATGTGGTAAATGATCTTATTGGATCCCTTATAACTGGTTTGTAATGTTGTATTTCTTATGTGTCTCCTGGATATGTCAGATTTTCCCTTAAGTCTGGGATTTTTGTTACAAAAACCTGAAAGTGTTTGAGTTCTTTACATGTTTTTTTTTTTTTCAATCAGGATTATACTTAACTTTGCTGGATAAATTATACTTGATCATTATTACCCTAGCTCTTTTGCTCTGGTAGAATATAGTGTTCTAACCATGATAATTGTTAAACTTACTAACAGCTTTTAACATGTTTAATTCTTATTGTAACTCCACAATATGTAATTGTTTTTCTTACTGCTTCCAATATTTATTCCTTAAATAGGAACTTTGAAAATTGTCTATGAACTTCTCATAATTTTCCTCCTGAGATTTCATTCAGGTGATAATTGTTGTATTGTTTACTATTTCCCTTTTGCCTTCTTTTTTTTAATTTTTATTAAAGATATTATTTGAGTTTTACAGTTTTAACCCAATCTTGCTTCCCTCCCCCCCCACCCCCACCCCACAGATAGCACTCCATCAGTCTTTACTTTGTTTCCATGTTGTACCTCGATCCAAATTGGGTGTGATGAGAGAGAAATCATATTCTTAAAGAGAACAGAATTCTCAGAGGTAACCAGATCAAACCATAAGACATATGGATTTTTTTTTCCGAATTAAAGGGAGTAGTCCTTGTACTTTGTTCTAACTCTACATCTCCTTATCTGGATACAGATGGTACTCTCCTTTGCAGACAGCCAAAAATTGTTCCCAATTGTTGCGCTGATGGAATGAGCAAGTCCCTCAAGGTTGAACATCACTCCCATGTTGCTGTTAGGGTGTACAGTGTTTTTCTGGTTCTGCTCATCTCACTCAGCATCAGTTCATGCAAATCCCACCAGGTTTCCCTGAAATCCTGTCCCTCCTGGTATATATATATATATATATATAAACAGTTTGCTAAACCATTCCCCAATTGAAGGACATTTACTGGATTTCCAATTCTTTGCCACCACAAACAGGGCTGCTATAAATATTTTTGTACAAGTAATGTTTTTACCCTTTTTCCTCATCTCTTCAGGGTATAGACCCAGTAGTGGTATCGCTGGGTCAAAGGGTATGCACATTTTTGTTGCCCTATGGGCATAGTTCCAAATAGCTCTCCAGAAGAGTTGGATGAGTTCACAGCTCCACCAACAGTGTAATAGTGTCCCAGATTTCCCACATCCCTTCCAACAATGATCATTATCCTTCCTGGTCATACTGGCCAATCTGAGAGGCATGAGATAGTACCTCAGAGAAGCTTTAATTTGCATTTCTCTAATAATTAATGATTTAGAGCATTTTTTCATATGGCTATGGATTGCTTTGATCTCCTCATCTGTAAATTGCCTTTGCATATCCTTTGACCATTTGTCAATTGGGGAATGGTATTTTGTTTTAAAAATATGACTCAGTTCTCTGTATATTTTAGAAATGAGGCCTTTGTCAGAATCATTAGTTGTAAAGCTTGTTTCCCAATTTACTACTTTTCTTTTGATCTTGATTACATTGGTTTTATCTGTGCAAAAACTTTTTAATTTAATGTAATCGAAATCATCTAATTGGTTTTTAGTGATGTTCTCCAACTCTTCCTTAGTCATAAACTGTTCCCCTTTCCACAGATCTGACAGGTAGACTAGTCCTTGATCTTCTAATTTGCTTATAGTATTGTTTTTTATGTCTATGCCCTGTAACCATTTGGATCTTATCTTGGTAAAGGGTGTGAGGTGTTGGTCAAATCTAAGTTTCTTCCATACTAACTTCCAATTATCCCAGCAGTTTTTATCAAAGAGGAAGTTTTTATCCCAATGGCTGGAATCTTTGGGTTTATCAAACAGGAGATTACTATAATCCTCTCCTGCTTTTACACCTAGTCTATTCCACTGGTCCACCACTCTTTCTTAGCCAATACCAAACAGTTTTGATGACTGATGCTTTATAATATAATTTTAGATCTGGCAGTGCTAAGCCACCTTCATTTGCATTTTTTTCCTTAAGCTCCTGGCAATTGTTGACTTTTTATTTCTCCATATGAATTTACTTACAATTTTTTCTAGCTCATTAAAGAAATTTTTTGGAATTTTGATTGGTAGGGCACTAAACAGATAGTTTAGTATTGGTAGAATTGTCATTTTTATTATATTAGCTCTACCTATCCATGAGCAGTTGATATTTGCCCAGTTATTTGAATCTGATTTAATTTGTGTGAAAAGTGTTTTATAATTGTTTTCAAAAAGATTCTGAGTCTGTCTTGGCAAATGGACTCCCAGGTACTTTGCACTGTCTGAGGTTACTTTGAATGGAATTTCTCTTTCTAGCACTTCCTGTTGTTTCTTGCTAGTCATATATAGGAAAGTTGAGGATTTATGGGGGTTTATTTTATAACCTGCAACTTTGCTAAAATTGCTAATTGTTTCCACTAGTTTTTTAGATGATTTCTTGGGATTCTCTATGTAGACCATCATGTCATCTGCGAATAGTGATAGTTTTGTCTCTTCCTTCCCAATTCTAATTCCTTTAATTTCTTTTTCTTCTCTAATTGCTGATGCTAACATTTCTAATACAATATTGAATAGTAGTGGTGATAATGGGCACCCTTGTTTAACCCCTAATCTTATTGGGAATGCCTCTAGCCTCTCCCCATTGAGTATAATGTTTGTTGATGGTTTCATATAGATACTGCTAATTATTTAAAGGAACAGTCCATTTATTCCTATACTCTCTAGTGTTTTTAATAGGAATGGATGCTGTATTTTGTCAAAAGCTTTTTCAGCTTCTAATGATATGATCATATGTTTTCTGATAGGTTTGTTATTGATATAATTGAGAATATTAATAGTTTTCCTATTATTGAAACAACCCTGCATTCCTGGAATAAATCCTACATGATCATAACGTATTATCCTAGTGATGACTTGTTGTAGTCATTTTGCTAAGATTTTATTTAGGATTTTTGCATCTATATTCATCAGGGAAAAAGGTCTACAATTTTCTTTCTCTGTTTTTAACTCTTCCTGGTTTACGTTGCAGTACCATATTGGTTTCATAGAAAGAGTTAGGCAGAGTTGCATCTTTCCCTATTTTTCCAAAGAGTTTGTATAGGATTGGAACCAATTGTTCCTTAAATGTTTGGTAGAATTCACTTGTGAATCCATCAGGCCCTGGAGATTTTTTTAGGGAGTTCACTAATGGCTTGTTGAATTTCTTTTTTCGAAATAGGGTTGTTCAGGTATTTAATCTCTTCTTCATTTAACCTGGGCAACAAATATTTTTGTAAATATTCATCCATTTCACTTAGATTATCAAATTTATTGGCATAAAGTTGGGCAAAATAATTTCAAATTATTACTTTAATTTCCTCCTCATTGGTGGTGAGTTCACCTTTTTCATTTATAATACTAGCAATTTGGTTTTCTTCTTTCTTTTTTTTAATCAGATTGACCAGAGCTTTATCAATTTTATTGTTTTTTTCATAATACCAACTTTTTGTTTTATTTATTAATTCCATAGTTTATTTTGCTTTCAATTTTATTAATTTCTCCTTTGATTTTTAAAATTTCTAATTTGGTATTTGATTGGGGATTTTTGATTTGTTTTTTCTCTAATTTTTTTAGTTGCATGTTTAGTTCATTGATTTCCTCTTTCTCCAATTTATTCATATAAGCATTTAGAGCTATAATACATCCCCTTAGAGTTGCTTTGAATGAATCCCATGGGTTTTGGTATGTTGTTTCATTATTATCATTATCTAGGATAAAATGGTTAATTATTTCTATAATTTGTATTTTGGTCCACTCATTTTTTAAGATGAGGTTATTCAGTTTCCAATTTGCTCTGGGTCTATATCTCCTTGGGCCAGTATTGCATATGACTTTTATTGCATTGTGATCTGAGAAATATGTATTCACTATTTCTGCCTGTCTGCAGTTGATCATTAGGTTTTTATGTCCTAGTACATGGTCAATTTTTGTATAAGTTCCATGTACTGCAGAAAAAAAGGTATATTCCTTCCTATCCCCATTCAGTTTCCTCCATAAGTCTACCATATCTCATTTTTCTAACAGTCTATTTACCTCCCTAATTTCTTTCTTGTTTGTTTTATGATTTGATTTATCTAGATCTGAGAGCAGGAGGTTGAGGTCTCCTACTAATAGAGTTTTGCTGTCTATGTCTTCCTGTAATTCTTTCAGCTTCTCCTCTAAGAATTTGGGTGCTGTTCCACTTGGTGCATATATATTCAATACTGAAATGACTTTATTGTCTATGGTACCTTTTAGGAGGATAAAGTTTCCTTCCTTATCTCTTTTAATGCTATCTATTTTTGCTGCTGCTTTGTTGAGATAAGGATTGCTACCCCTGCTTTTTTTACTTCAGCTGAAGCAAAATATATTTTGCTGCAACCTTTTACCTTTACTCTAAATGTATCTCTCTGCTTCAAATGAGTTTCTTGTAAGCAGCATATTGTAGGATTCTGGTTTTTAATCCACTCTTCTATTTGCTTACGTTTTAAGGGAGAGTTCATCCCATTCACATTCAAGGTTATGATTACTAATTCTTTATTGTCCTCTGTGCTGTCTTCCCTCTGTTTGTATTTTCCCCCTTTCCCCCCTTTTATCCATATTCCCCAGTATTTTGTTTTTGAATACCTCCCCCTTCAGTGTGTTTGCTCTCCTATATCACTCCCTCCCCTTTCTTTCCCCTTTCCCTGTTTCCTTCCCTTCCTTTTGTTATTTCCCCTTATTTCCTCCACTCCCCTTCCCTTTCTCTGTCCCCCCTCCCCTATTCCCCTTTTACTTCTTGAAAGGTTAGATGTTTTATAAGTTAACTGAGTATATGTAGGTTGACTTTAAGCCAAGTCTGATGAGAAGAAGATTCAGGTGTTTCTCCTCTACTCCCTTCTTCCCCTCTATTACCATAGGTTTTTTGTACCTTTTAGTGTAATGAGATTTGTCCCATTCAATCCCCTCCCTCCTCCCATCTCTTTCCAGTCCCCCTTTTTAGGGAAGTAGTGTATTTTTTAGATCATTCTAAGTCATAGAAAATTCTGAGTGTCTGTCCCTTCTACTTCAGTATATTCTGTTGAATAGGGTCCAAATTCCTGAGAGTTATTAGAGTCTTGATCCCCAGTGGAGTTAAAGCCAGTTACATACCATTAGATAGTAGTCCCATGGATAGCTCATGGATGTCCAGCATTTCTCGCGAGGTATATTCTCTCTGTTAGAGTTACATTTCTCAGGATTCTCAGGATTTATGATAGTCTCTACCCCCTCCCATGCTGGGATATAGCCAGTTTCAACTTGCTGGATTGCATTTTTTTTCCTTTTACTGCCCCCCCTTTTTTTACATTTTCATGTGTCTCTTGAACCTCCTATTTGATATCCAAATTTTCTGTTTAGCTCTGGTCTTTTCATCAGAAATTTTTGGAATTCTTCCATTTCGTTAAATGTCCATCTTTTTCCCTGGAAGAGAAGGCTCAGCTTTGCAGGAAAGTAGATTCTTGGCTGCATTCCAAGCTCCCATGCTCTTCGAAATATCTCGTTCCAGGCCCTTCGATCCCTTAAAGTTGATGCAGCCAGGTCCTGTGTGATCCTTGCTGTGGTTCCTTGATATTTAAATTGTTTCTTTCTGGCTGCTTGCAGGATTTTCTCTTTTATCTGATAGTTCTGGAGTTTGGCCACAACATTCCTTGGTGTTTTCCTTTTAGGATCTTTTTCTGCAGGGGATCGATGTACTCTTTCAATAACTACTTTGCACTCCGATTCCATGATGTCAGGGCAGTTTTTCATCATTAGATCCTGTAATATTAAGTCCAGGCTTTTGTTCTCTTCAATGTTTTCAGGAAGTCCTATAATTTTCAGGTTTCCCCTCCTTGATCTATTCTCGAGGTCAGTGGTTTTGTTGATGAGGTATTTCACATTTGCTTCTATTTTTTCTATTTTTTGATTTTGTTTAACTGACTCTTGCTGTCTCGTGGAGTCATTAGTTTCTGTAGACTCCATTATTTTTTGGGGGGAGGAGTTTTCTTCATTAACGTTTTACAATTGGTCGATTCTACTTTTGAAAGAGCTTTCCATTTGACCAATTGAGGTTTTGAGAGAATTAATTTCTTTTTGCATTTGCTCATTTGAGGATCTGAGAGAATTATTCTCATTTTGTAATTGTCCAGTTCATGATCTGAGAGATTTTTTCTCCTTTTGTGTTTGTCCAATTGTGCTTTCTAAGGTTTTGTTTTCTTGTTGCAAGGTATTAATTGTCTCCCCCAAATTTTCCAGTTGATTTTTAAACTCCTTCCTTATTTCTTCAAGGAAATTTTTCTGTGCTGGAGACCAGATTGTATTCTTCTCAGATGTTCCAGGTCTCTCTGGGTTGGGGTCTTTCCTTTCCAGGAATTTTTCTATGGATCCACCTTTCCACTGACCCTTCTTCATTATGCTAAGCCCTTGAGTTGGGTGGGGCTGGTTCACCTGGGCTTGGGATCTCTAAAGGCTTTACTGAGTGCAGTTTCTCTGGCTGGCCAGTAGGAGATGCTGGTTGCCCTCTCTGGGGTGTCTGTGACCTTGGCCTTTCCATTGCTTGACAGGAGGAGTTGGAGCTATTGAATTCTTTTGCCTTCAATCAATGGTGGACTTTACCCTGGCCTGACATTATTCCTCAGCTGGGCTGGTTCTTCTGCTCACACACCTGGGCCTGAGGCAGAAATAATTTGCATTTGTTTGGGATGAGGCCTCAGTGCAATGGAGGCATGGGCTCAGAGTTTCTCAGACCTGAGGAGCCCAGGGATGGTGTCCATAGCTATCCTACACCAGACTTCTCCCAGCAGCCCCTTCCCCAAATTCCAGGGGGACAGCACCAACACCAGCGCCTCTGCTTCCCCGTGGACCCAAGCCCCCTTTGTCCAGCCCCACCGCTGATCCAGCAGGTCCAGCTCTCTGGCCCTCAGACTCCCGGTTCCAATTCAGCTGTTGGTCTGGCTGATCTTCCCTGGGAGCTCAGACTCACCTGCCAGTACTCAGCCAAGGCTGCTGCTGGGGCCAAATCCTGAGGTAGATTTTCCTCTCCTGGCTTTTCTTTCTGGGTTTCCTGGTTCGGATTTCTTTTAAGAGGTTTGTTTCATGTGATAGATGGGGAAGAGAACAGGAGACTTTAGAACTGTGCCTGTCTTCTCTCCGCCATCTTGGCCCCCTTTTGCCTTCTTGTTCTAGAACTTCACAGCAATTGTCCTTCTTAATTTCTTGTAATGTATAAATTATTTTTAATCATAATTTTCAGTTAGCTTAATTGTTCTTATATTAGTTTTTCTTCTGTTCTCAAAATCAGTTCTTTATCTGATGAGATATTTCATTTTCTCATCTATTTTTTCATTCTTTTTTTTGTTTTAGAATATCATTTACTCCCCCTTTGACCAATTCTACTTCTCAAAGAATAATTTTCTTCCTTAAGATTTTGGTTTTCTTTATCAAGTAAGTTGACTTTCTTTTAATAATTTTCTTGATATTTTTGGATTGCTCTTATTTTTTCAATCTTTTTCCTCAATCATTCTTGTTTAATATTTTAAGTCCTTTTAAATTTCTTCCAAGAATTCTTTTTATGTTTAAGACAATTTGACATTTCTCATTCAAAAAAGGAATGATTTTTTTGCTCCATTAACATCCTCTGAATATGAACAGAGATTTTCTCTAACCCATAGTAATTATCTATGATTGAGTTATTCCTCCTTTGCTTTCTCACTTTTTCTTTTGTTTTTAGCAGCTAATTAGTTTAATCAAATTGCAGTTATGAGATATGGTGAATAATGCCCCAACTCTCCGATCCTTCTTACTGAGGTCTAACTTGGACTGTCCTCTTCATGCCTAAGCTACGGTAGGGCTCCCAGTCACACTGCTCCTCAAATAATCTTTCTTCCTGCCATCTCTCAGTGACTACAAACTGCAACTGTTTCCCTGTCCAGAACAGAAAACAGGTTCTCTGCTCTCCTGCAAGTGCCAAGAGTGAGCAGGGTCCCTCCTATTTCTGTTAATTCACTCACAGTTGTGTATTAGATCCTTTCCTCTGTAGCCACAATCTTGGACAAGACTGGTCAACATAGATGTGTTTATTATTCTTCAAAAGTGTAAGCTCCTTCAGTCTTTTCCAAATCAGCCAACAGACTTTCATACTCTCCTTCACTTGAGGGAGACTGAGGATTCCTCCCAACCCCAATTGCCTCCAAGGCTTGGTTTTTATTGATTGATTCTGTCGAGTAGGTCTGAAGACTTTAAACTACATTCAATCTGAACTACAGCCCCTGGAGGTAGGGTCCTTCCTGGAATTTTCTCAAATTGTCTTAAAAGGACAGCTAGTTTACCCCATGTTTATTTCTGCTCTTCTGAGATGTGGAGAGCAGAAAGTTTTCTGACTTTAAAAAGGCTCCTTAAGGCTCTTTTAAGGTGGCCTGAAGATGAATAAGAGTGGGCACAAGCATTTATTAACTACTACTACATGTCAGGCACTATCTTTCATATATATATATATATATATATATATATATATATATATATATATATATATATATATAAAATCTTTGAGGTTCATAACCCTGGAAGATAGATAGTATTAGTATTAGTATTAGTATAAGTATTAGTATTAGTATTAGTATTAGTATTAGTATTAGTATTAGTATTAGTATTAGTATTAGTATTAGTATTAGTATTAGTATTTCACAGTTGAGGAAACTGATGCAGAGAGGTGTTAAGTGACTTGCCCAGAGCCATATACCTAGTAAGTATCTGAATCCAAATTTGAACTCAGATCTTTTGACTCTTAAGGCAGCAATAGATTCACTATGTCATTTAGTTGTTCTTTTTAATTATTATCTCTATTATATAGATGATGAAAACTGAAGCTGAAAGATGTTGTTACATTCAGCTATTAAATAAGACAAGATTCAAACTCAATTCTTCTCTCCTTTCAAGATCAACATTCTAGAACCTAAACCACATTTACTCCAGAATGTTCCTTGAACTAAGTAGAACATGAATATCTTTATACTAAGCACATAGTTATAGAAATATCCATTTTATTACATTCTAAGCATTGTTGTAAATACAGAATTTGTAGCATCTTTCATGTAGAAAGGTTTTATATGCCATTATAAAAATTCAGACATCTGAGAAAAAAAGAAGTATTCTGGAGAATTTTAAAATTAGAACAAAAATGAGTCAGTATTTCTTAAGGCAGTTGATCCCTGGCAAAGAATGTAGATTGCTAATAAATGTTATTAAAATGACAGAAACAAGTTTGTGTAGTGAGTGAGGGGAGTTGCAAAAATTCTGAAATTTTCCTAAAAGGAAAACACATGGAAAATATTGACATACCAACTAACATCCACATCAGGGTTACTTCCCCAATTCTCACTCACTTTTTTCAGACCATATTGTTTTCCCCAAGCCATTGTTTCTCTATATTTATCATACTTATTATTTTGAATAACTTAGTGATATTTCAAAATATCAATGCATCATAATTTCTCTAGTCATGGACATTTTTATGCTAGCAGAAACTTAAAGTAGATACCTAGAAAAATGTGATGTATTAATATAATAGAATATTACTAGTTGTTTGAAATGTTAAGTGTAAGAAATACAGAGAAACATGGAAGAACTTACATAAACTGATGCAAAATGAATAAGCAAAATCAATAAAACAACATATAAATTGACTATAACAAAAAAATGGAAAAAAAAACTATAACCACAAAATAATTAAAAAAAAAAAGAATGTCACATACATTACCCAGAATAAGCTTGCTTCCAGAGAGGACATAGGAAAAGAATCCTTACTCTATTCTTTTGCATAGATTGGGTAGGTGCTACATCTGTCAAATATTACACATCATCAAATTTCAGTATGTTAATTTGTTTTCCTAAATTTCTTTATTCTATAAAAGAAATTACTGTAGGGGACAGCTCTCTGTAAGGAAAAGGAGGAAAGATAAAGGGTGATATCTAGGCAATCTAAAAACTGTTGATAAAATGTTTTTAAAAAGGAATTGTATAGAAGCTCAAGAGGAGAGTGTGTTCAAGGAAGACTAGTACCTCTGGTGCCAGGGCTGTCAAGTCCTTTTCAGGGCTACTCTCCACCTTTAATGTCTACCTGAGCCACTTAACTCTGATCTGTAGCTCCAAGAAGCTATCAAATGCCATTTTGGTAGTTGGGTCAAACTAGGTTGAGGGTAACCAAGGGAGTCTCAAAGTCATTGATGACTTGTGGGGGTGTGTCTACCCCAAGCATGTGAAGTCTTCCACTGGCAGTCTGGGCAGATGAGAACACTTCATTCCAGTGGCCATGAAGGTAACTGAAGCAGGTACTGTGGAGCAGTTAGATCTAGGTTAGACATCAAAGATGCCAAGGTCATCTGCTGCAATTATAGCCATCCCCAGTCATCTTGATTCTTTCTTTCCAATGGATAATGATGACTTTGGAAAAGAGAGTGAGGTGGGTGCATCTCTACCTCACAGAAATACATTGTATACCTGAATCAAAAGATATCACCCTTCCTTTATCATGTCTCAAAGTCCTTTGGCAAGTGACAAAGCAGGAGACACAGATACACTGGGAGCAGTAGTCACAACCCTGCACAGATGGCCCATGCCATGGGGTCGTTTCCCCCACAGAAAGCAGCAGTGAGATGAAGCAGCCCCCTGGTTGCCAGGGGCCAAGACGCCCCCATAAAAAGAGCAAATAAATTCCAGACATACCAGGAGCCAAGAAGCCCCCTGTCAGATAAGATAAAAGGAGCAAACAAAATTCCAGGCATACCAAGGGCCAAGGTAAAGGAAAGTCACCCTCCATTATCAAGAACAAACTGACCACAGACTATCCTTTCTCTCAGGCCAAGGCATACCAACTCCACCCCTAAGCTAATCCCCTTGTTCCTTCTCTACAAAATATAAGCAGGTATTTTTCTCAAATAAACTCAGACCTTATCCACCATCCTTGGGTCTCACTCTCCTTATTCTCACCCATTCCATTTCAGGCTGGGTCCTCTTCGACACCCCACTTTTCTGCCCCGCGGGTCGGGGCACCTGGTTAACAGAACAACCCTTTTAAGGATTGCACTTGCTCACCTCCTGATGTGAGGAAGGGGTTAGAAAAGATGCCCTAAAAATTGTCTGATTACCTAACCCTAGTCTGATTACTATGACTTGCATGGATCCCACAGTTCAATCAAGATACAAAAAAATGCATAAAATCTTCTACAAAAAAAATTCCACTTACTACAGGAGCAAGGAATTTGTGAACACTGACAGACAGCACAAAACCCAATATACTTGAAAGACAAATAGCTCTTGTTGCAAGAGAACCAAGCAGGTATAATATCGAAATTACTAACCTGACTGAAAAAAAATCTGACAAATGAAGGACAACTTTATGAAGTCAGAGCTTGAAGTGTGTCTTTCTGGAGTGGCTACAGTGAAGGGGAGCTCTGGGAAGCTGAGGTACATTTTGCAATCAAAACTAATTTAGTCAACATTCTTGAATGCCTACAAAAGTAGTGAACAACAGACTTGTTGCAATGAGATTGCCACTTCCAGGAAATCACCATGACACCATCATCAGTGCCTATATTTCCACCACGATGAACCCTAAGAAATAAAAGAAAAATTTTATTATCAAAAAAGGCTAAGTTTATAATTCTGGGTGACTTTAATGCTAGAGTAGATTCAAACTTACCAGACATGGCAGGGAGTCTTTGGAAAGAGTGAATTTCAAAACAGTAACATCAATGTTCACCTATTGTTGAAGACTTGTACATCTCATGACCTTATCACAAACACTCTTCTATTTACCTAAATGTAATGAAACTTCCTGCATGCACTCTTGTAGCAAACACTGACATCTATTAGACTATGTGATTGTAAGGAGAAGAGACGGACAGGATGTGAGAGTGACAGAGGCAATGTATGTTGTAAAGTGCTGGACTGATCCCCACCAAGCTAATATTCACAATAAATTGAAATGGTGATTCCAAGGCAAAATGACAACTAGAAGTATCAATGATAAGAGCTTAGAGTCTCCCTCTGAGCTGGGGCAATTCATTGTAATTTGGAGGGAATATTGAACCAACACATAGTTGGTAACATTGGAGCAGAAAAAGATTGGGCAGTTTTCAGAGATCTGGTGTACAGCACTGCATTTGCTCATCTGGATCAGAACACTCTCATATATAAAGAATAGTTTGATGAAAATCATGAGGAAATACAGAAGATACTAAATGAAAAATGAGAACTCCACAGGGTTTGCCAGCAGGATAGTTCATCCTTTACTAAGAAAGCAGAATTTAATTCCATCAAAAGTTAAATACAAGCAAAGCTGAGAGATGCAGGACTCTTGGCTCACCTAATTGACACATGCATTGCCAGATCTAACTCAGTATTTCAGAGGCTCCTAAAGAAAGTGTGAGAAAGAAGATGTATTAGACTAATTACCAAACTGAACATCTACAGAGCTGATGTTGGGACCTTACTAATGTATACAATGTGAAATCTGGACAGTCTTCCAGCACCATTCCAGGAAACTGAATTGTTTTCCTTTAAATTGTCTTAGGAGGATTCTGAAGATCAGCTGGAAGGAGTAGAATACCAGATACTGAGGTCCTTTCTCGAACTCTTCTCAAGCATTCTAACATTACAACAGAGAATACAACTAAGATGGGCTAGGCACATTGTTAGAATGCCAGATGCCCCTTATCAAAAAGAAGAGAACTTACACATGGCAAGGACTCACAAGGAGGTCAGCACAATCAATTCCAGGACACCCTGAAGGTCTTTCTTAAGAATTTTAGAATTGAATGTACAACCTGGCAAAGGACCACCCTGTATGGGGTGTCTCATTAGATAAGGTACAGGGCTCTATGAGGAAGGCAGAATTGAAGCAACTCAAAAGAAATCTGACATACATAAATTTAGAATGAGCACCCCAGGTGTTCACATAGACTATTTGTGATTGAACTATGGTATAATATTACAAGTTCATATCAGTCTGATCAGCCATAGTTGGATACACTTGTAGTTTGTCTCAATCATATTAATGTCATTTTGGTCTTCATTCAATAATGAAGGACAAAAGTCAGATTAACTGCCTCATGTAAATTGCTAAAATGAATCATTAATCAGTATTGTTCCAGGGAAGCTGGGTTCCAGAATGTGAAGTTCAGACACATGAGCATATAAAATGACAGCACATTTAAATTGCATTTTGAAGGGGGGTAAAGGAGACCTATTTCTATTTCTTTCTCCACCCTCTTTCTAAAATAGGACAATTTAAAATAGTTTATGTATAAGCCATCATGAAAAACATATTTCCATATTAGTCACAGTGTGAAAAAAGAAACACAAAAAACCATGAAGAAAGAATAAACTGTGCTTCAAACTGCAGAGACTATGAGTTCTTTATTTGAATGTGTATACCATTTTGTTTCCTGAATCCTTTTGAATTGTCTTGGATCATTGGGTCTCTGAGAAGAGTGATTCACAGATGATCATCACACGATGTTACTGATACTGTGTACAAAGTTTTACTAATTCTACTAATTTCACTTTGATTCAGGTCATACAAATAGAGGATTTTTTTTTATCAAATCTGCCTTGTCATCATTTCCCAATACCCAGTCGTATTCCATTATGTTCATTTCCCATAATTTGCTCAGTTCTTTTCCAATTTTGGGACATGCCCACAACTTCTAATATTTTACCAACATAATCTTTTATGGAATAATTTATCATATTCCTCCTCACCATTTCCTTTTCTCTAAGCATATTCCTCTCTCACTACTTAATTTTACTTTTTTATATTTCATCCATTGATGTTTAACTCATATCTGTGCTCCCAGTCTATATACTCCCTCTAACTACCCTGATGATGAGAACGATCATATGAGTTTCAAACATCATTTTCCCATGTAGGCATATAAATAGTTCAACATCATTAAGTCTTTTGAGATTTCCCTTTCCTCTTTGCCTTTTTATGCTTCTCTTGGATCTTGCATTTGAAGATCAAATTTTCTATTCAGCTCTAATCTTTTCATCAGGAAACTTTGGAATTCCTCTATTTCATTGAATACTCACCTTTTTTTCCCCAAAAATATTTTGCTCAATTTTTGAATAGTTGATTCTTTTTTTGTAACACAACTTTTTCTTCTGAAAAATCATATTCTAAGCCCTATGATCATTTAATGCAAACTGCTGAATCTTGTTTTTTTATCCTGATTGTGACTCTATAATACATGAATTGCTTCTTTTTGAGTACTTACAATATTTTCTCCTTGTCTCAAGAACACTGAAATTTAACTAGAAAAATCTGGAAGCTTTCAGTTAGATATTTATTTCAGGAGGTGATCAGTGAATAAAATCAGCTTATATATTCTTTATATTTTGTATTCTATATCTACAATACCAGGGCCGTTTTCCTTGATATATTCTTGAAAGATGATGTGTATGATAAATATGAAGCTAGTTTTTAGCATGGTTATAAATGTAGAGCCTCTATCATATTGATTTCTGTCAGGGGGAGGAGGAAGGGAGGGGAGAAAAGGGAGAAAAAATGTAAAACTCAAAACTTTGCAAAAGTATCATATGCACACCATTTGATGTAGTTGAAAAACAAATAAAATATATGAAAAAATAAGATGTCAAGGCTCTTTTTTTTAAAACATGGTTTTCAATTAGTGTAATGCTTTTACAATTATCTCTTCTGGATCTATTTTCCAGGTTGGTTGTTTTCTATTTTATTCTTTGTGTTTTATTTTATTGCTTCTTTATTTCTCATAAAATTATTACTTTATATTTTCCCATATCTAATTTTAAAATGTTTATTTATTTAAGGCAATGGGATTAAGTGACTTGCCCAAGGTCACACTGGTAGACAATGAAGTGTCTGAAGTCACATTTGAACTCAGGTCCTCCTGATTCCAGGGCTGGTGCTCTATCCACTGCACCACCCAGCTGCCCCTCATATCTAATTTTTTAGGAAATATTTTCTTCAATGACATTTTATAACTCCTTTTCTGTTTGGACAATTACACTTTTTAAGGAGTTTCTTTTGTCTTCAGTGAATTTTTATGCCTCTATTTCCAGCTCTGCTTTTTAAAGCATACTTCTCATTGGCTTTTTATACCTCTTTTTACTATTAAATCTAAGCTGATTTTTAAGGTGTTATTTTCTTTTTTAGGGTATTATTTTCTTCAGGATTTTTTGTGTGCCTCCTATATCAAGATCTTGACTCATTTTTTCATGATTGTCTTGTGTCATACTCATTCCTCTTCCCAATTTTTCCTCTACCTCTCTTACTTGAGTTTCAAAACACTTTTTTTGAGCTCTTCCATGACCAAGACCAATTTGTATTTTTTCTTGAAGCCTTTGGATGTAGGAGCTTTTATTTATTATCTGTCTTGAATGTATATATTGATCTACCTTGTCATCATAGTAAACTTTCTTGGATCATTTTTATTCTTTTATTTGCTCATTTTCCCCCACCCTATGACTTCATTTTAACTCTTTGTTTTGTAAATAGAGAGGGCACTGTACCAAGTTTCTGGGATTCTGTGCAACTCTTTTCAGAGATACTTCTGAGAAGTTTTCAGTTCTTCCAAGGATGGTTTGATCTAAGGAGAGGTGTTTACTCCTCTCCTAATCTGTGCTTTGTTTTCTGAGTGTCCTTAAGCACTTTTTCCTGCCCTGCAACTGTGAGGAACCACCCTATTCCCCTGAAACAATAAGCTCTAGTGTGCTATTTCTTCTCTTCTTCCTGTGACTCATCCCAGACCATGACCCAGATGTGAGTATGGAAGCAACCTATTTCTGCCTCAGTCCTAGGCAAGAAATTCTGTAAATCATCTCTGACCAGTTGTTCAAGCCCCTTACCATCTGTGGGCTAGACCTCTGGAAGCAACTAATGATGATGATTCAGGGGTTCCCAAAACCTGCTCCTGATTTCTGGAGCCAGTTCTGTACTGTCACTGTCTGGGCTGGATTGTGCTTCACTCTTACCCAGGTGTGACAGTCCTTTACTATTGACTTTTTAAGTAGCCTTTGGCATCTGCCTGGCTGAGAGGTCTGGAGACCATCACTGTTGCCATCTCTGATTCAGTCACCATGCTTCCCTTCAGAATTGCTTTTAATTACATTTCTCTTATCAAACTATATTTGGAACACTTCTCATCTGTTTATAGATAGGTTTAATTTCTTTATCTAAAAACTATTTGTTGATATCTTTTGACCATTTATCAATTAAGGAATGGTTTGTTTTCTTATAAATTTGCCTTAGTTCTCTAAATATTTGAGAAATGAAATCTTTATCATAGACCCTTGGTATAAAGATTGTTTCTCAGATTTTTGATTTCCTTCTAATCTTGTTTGTATAAAAAATTAAATTAGTATAATCAAAATTATCCATTTGACATTTTATAATGCTCCTTATCTCTTGTTTGGTTATGAGTTTGTAACTCACTTCACTTCTCCTTTAAAAATTTACATACTATACTACTTGGTGCATTTATGTTTATTTTTACTATTACATCATTGTCTTATTGTAGTTTTTAGCAATATGTATTTTCCTTCCTTAATTTGTTTAATTTGTTCTGTTTTTGCCTTTGTTTTGTCTGAGATCAGGATTGCTCCCCTGCTTTTTTTTTAACTTCAGTTGAAGCACAATAGATTTTTTCCAACACCTTATCTTTATTCTGTGTGTGATTCTGTTTGAGTATGTTTTTTATGAATAAAATGTAAATTTATGTGTTTTTATTCTATTATACATTTATTTTTATGGAAGACATCATTTTTCACCTTCACAATTATGATTACAAACTGTATATTTCCTTCTATCCTATTTTTCTCCAGTTTGTTCACTCTTTCCTTTAACCCTTTACTTCCTGACTACATTGTCCTCTAATTTACCCTCTCTTCTATCAGTTGTCTTCCCTTCCATGCCTTTACTTAATCTCCTTTCCTATTCTCCTGTTTTATAAGAGAGATTTCTATATTCTACTTATTGAGTATATTATTTCCTCTTTGAACCAATACTGATGAGAGTAAGGTTTGAGCAATGCTCATCACCAAAGCTTCTATCCACCCTTTCACAGTAAGAGGTCTTCCATTGTCTCTTCAGGTGACATAATTTACCTTCTTTTGCCTGTCCCTTGTCTCTGCAGGAAATGTACTCTTTTTTTCCTAAACTCTTTATTATTTTTTGTGACATTTCCTCAAATTCACCTTATATCCATAACCTCAGTTTGTGTATATTCCTTCTAGTATTATTATTAGTAGTATACTTTTCAAGAATTACATCTTCCAATTAACCTCATTTGCCTTGCAAAAAATAATTGCATCTTCCTATGCATGGATATAAACAATTCAGCTCCACTGAATAGCTTATGTTTTCTTTTTCCTTTTTTACCCTTTACAGCATTTCTTGAGTATTGATGTTGGAGATTTTTTTTTTTTGATGTTCAAATCTGGTCTTCTTATGAAAGCTTGAACTCCTTCTATTTCATTGAATGATCATTTGTTCCCTTTGCAGTAGTATATTTAATTTTGTCAGGTAGGAGATTCTTGGTTTCAAATGTAATTCCTTACCCTTCCTGAAGATCAAGTTCTGTGACCTTTGATTCTTTAATGTAGCAGCTGCTAATTCCTGTTTAATCCTGATTGTGGATCCCTGATATTTGAATGGTTTCTTTCTAACCATTTTCAGTATTTTCTTCCTTGAACTAATAGTTCTGGAATTTGGCTATAATGTTCCTTGGAGTTGTTTTTAATTAGCATGTCTTTCCCAAGGTTATTGATTCCTCTTTCAATTCCTATTTTGTGCTCTGCTTCTAGGACATCCTTGAAAATTTCTCCCTTGATAATTTCTTGAAGGATGCTGTCCAGGTCTTCCCCTTGATTATGGCATTCAAGTAGCCTGATGATTCTGAAATTATTTCTCAAATATACATATATATATATATATATATACATATATATTGTTCAAGGTGATTTCTTTTTCCAATGAGGTAGTTTACATTTCTTTCATTTTTAAATTTTTTGAATTGCTTTTATTTTAAAATTTTTATTTAGTATTTTATTTTTCTCTAGTTACATGTAAAAACAAGTTTAACATTCTTTTTTTAAAATTTTGAGTTCCAAATTCCTCCCTTCTTCCTTCTCTATACCCCCTCAATGAATTATTATAGGTTATATAAAAACACATTAACTCTCCCCAAAAAAGAAATTAGATTTTTAAAAAAATTATTCAATTTGTATTCATTTCTTTCTTTAAAAATCGTTATTATTGTTCATCATAAGCCCTTTTGAGTTGTCCTGTGTTGTATTGTTGAGAAAGGTTAAATGACTTTTGATTTTTTTTTTTATTAATTCTTGATGTCTCCTGGAGTCATTAGCTTCTATTTGCCCAGTTCTAAACTTTAGGGTGCTTTTCAATTTGGCCAATTATACTTTTTAAGAACTTATTTTTTCCCTCAAACCATTGACTCTTTTTGTGATTCTCTAGTATCACTCTAATTTCTTTTTCCAAGTTTTTTGGAGCTGTTACATGAGTTTTTTCTGGGACTGATACCACTTTTCTTTGGAGTTTTCTAATAGGTGTTTTGAGCAGGTTGTTGTCTAATAGGTTGTTGTTCTCTTCTGAGTTCTTCTTCCCTGTTACCATAACAACCTTCTATGGTCAGATCTATTTTTTACTCTTGTTTTCTGCTTATTTTGACCTTTTTTTAAATTTGAGCTATGCTTACAGGGTGGAAAGAACACTTTCTCTGGTTTCTTATTGCCACAGATTCAATCCCTCCCCTTTTGCTTGATGGTACAGTGATATAGCCCGAAGTCCACAGGGTACTCCAGTGTGTGCTGCTGCATTGAGGGGATGGGAAAGGGGGATCCCTGGGCTACTGGAGATCATAGGGGTTTGGCAGATTACCTGCTACTGAAATGGGGTCTTGGTGGTGCAACACCAAAGGGTGTTTCTGCATTTCACTGGGGCTATACTGAAACAAGTGGGGTCTGGCATCTGAAGCTTACCTTGTTTGCTTTGAGTTGTGTTGAATCATATGGATGTCTAGCTGCTGGAGGATACCTATTTACCCAGGATAAAAGCAAGTGGTTGAAGCATATGGTGATTTTCATAATTGTAGTTTACCAGTTCCCCTGGCTATGCTGAGGAATACGGGGTATCTTTAATTTTGATGTTTCCCTGCTCTATAACACTGAGGATCAGGATCTCCTAGTTGTTTCTTGAGGTGGGGCTTGTTGCTGATTTGCTATGATGTTTTCAGTCCTAGACCATGATCCCCTTTTGCCTCAGTGAGCCAGACCTTTCAAATCTTCCAGGTTTCTTAGGCTCAAAGATTGTTTCATCCCATTATTTTCTTGTATTGCTATTATAGAATTTGTTCAGGGGCATTTTATAGTTGTTTGGAGAGGAATATCGAAGAGTTACAGTGATTTACTGCTTACTCAATCACCTTGGATCCTGGAAATGGATCAACTTCAGTGTTTCTTACAAGCAATGTTAATCAAATTCTATTTCTGCTTCTCCCCTTACCCCCACTACCACATTCTTCAGGAAAAATAATAATATTTTTAGATTTTTTAAAGAGGAGAATATTGAATATATATATATATATATATATATATATATATATATAATTGATATGCAAGGAAATGAAAAAGAAAATGAAAGGCCAAGCTAAATGAACTTTTTTTCTCTAGGTTCAGATAAATTTCACTTTACCATGAGGGGAAATTGTAGATATTATATGATAACCAATGTAAAGAATTTATTCTTTTGAATTTTTTTCAGAGAATGGGAGCAAACTGATGCTGGTGGGGGGGGAACCATAACACAAATTCTATGTAATTTTTGTAATAATTATATATATTATATTATATATATAATATAATATTAATATGTATATTATATATATATATTATATATATGTTGCAAAAATATAAAATTTTATGACATACCTTCTTGGGGGGAGAAGCCCAAGCAGATAACAGGGGTAGAAAGTCAGGTCCTGAATTAAAGAAGTGAGTGGATTGGGGCAGCTAGGTGGCACAATGGATAGAGCACTAGTCCTAGAATCTGGAAGACCAGAGCTCAAATACGGCTTCATACATATAATAATTACCTAGTTATGTGACCTTGAGAAAGTCACTTAACCCCATTGGCTTGCAAAAACAAAAAAAATTAAAAAGTGATTAGATCCTTATTTTCAAAGTCCCTAGAGAGGTATCTGTCAATTTAGTTCACCCAATAATAAAATTCTAGGAGCTAGTGGACATCATGATTTCAGAATTAGAAGGCAAAATTCATTCTGTCAAAAGTTGGAGGGTGTGAGCATGTGGAAGTACAACTTCAAATCAATCTTTTGAGATCCAGTGCAAGAAAGACAGCAAACTTACAGAGTAAATGGAAGAATTGCTAAGACTATTAATAGCAGAAGTTTACAGTTTATTTCAAGAGACCAAGAAAAGCAATGACTATTAAGAATAAAAGAGAAACTCTCTATTAAATAAGATCATATAGACTTCCAGAAAATGGAAAAACCAATAAATTTAAGTAAAATAACTTTGAAGTTCTGATATGGAAAGAAGTTTTGCTCTTTGGGATTGTAAGATGGGGACAGTAAGTGCTTATTCAAAGTAGAATAAATGATCAAAGTTAACCCACTGAGGAGGTTACAGGAGGCATATCCCAATCTCAGCCCCAAACTTCTATATAAAATAAAAAGGCAATGTAGGCTATGATAGGTCAATAATTGAAGGAATTTTAAGATCCAATCAAACTGGGGAAAATTTTGACTAGAAGGACAGAATATTGTTGTCATTACTATTGTTGTAATTTTAACTCAGAAGCAGTTATCATTTTCAGAAATTATTCCACCCCAATGTTGGAAAAAGTTTTTTTTTCTTTCAAATTTGTACTACTTGAGGGTATTTCACTTTTCTTTTTGCATCATCAATGCTTATCATTGAAGCTGAAAGTTAGCAAGTGGGTAAAGAGTGATTGTTGGTTGAATATCTACTATATTTTCATTCTCCTGTAATGTTGACTAATGTTTCTAAAGTTGGTGTCAGTTGTACACAATAAAAGCAGCATTATTTTATGATATAATCTTACAGAAAATAAGCAGAGAATCACTATGAAGATAATTTAGTATTTTATAGAAGACAAAGTAGAGAAATTCTATTGTGTTTAATAATACTCTGAAAACAAAGGAAGCATAAAGATTAATATCTATGGATTTGAAAGGGAGGTTGTCAAAATGTGCAGTTCAGGAATAAGAAGGAAAAGTGATAAATAGTATGCAGACTATTCAGGAGCTTAATCAAAAATCATAAAAGCCAACTTAGCTATATCTTAATGCTGGCATTGAAGTCATTTCAAGTTAGATGTTGATGAGAAGTCAGATAAAAGACCAGTTTAAATAAAGGTCAAACAAAAGTAAATTATAAGCAAAAATACCAGTGATAAGAAGGGATCAGATTACAATTATAAAAGCATAAATCAAATTGAGTTAAACAAGCTATTGACAAAGACAAAAGGGAAATAGACAAAAAAAGACATTGAAACTGATCATCATAATGTCTTTAAAAATGTCAACCAATTTTGAACTCATGCCACTAAGTCAAAAGAGCCCAGAAATCACCCAAGCCAAAGAGTGATCTTTTTGCCAAGCAGACTTTGAAACCAAGCATTCTACTGTTTTACAATTCTAATAATTGTCTAAAAAACATGAGGAAGGTAACAGAAGATTAAAAATAGTAGTCTTATTAAAAAAGCTACAAAACAAATATAAAGTTTGATCTAGGATCCATTTAAATCAGATTATTATGATTGTTACAGATTAAACTGAAAGACAACTTTTGATGATAGTAGATATGATTCATTGGAAATCTAATACTCTGGTGGCCAATTTGTTATATGACATTCTAAATTTGTAGTAATAATAATAATAATAATAATAATAATCAAATAGCATTTATATAGCACTTATGTTCTGCTTGCTTATGTTAGTCACTATGCTAAGCACTTAAAAAATATTTTCTCATTTAATCCTAACAAAAACCCTGGGAAACAGATGTAATTATTATTTCCATTTTTGGTAGATGAGGAAACAAAGTAAACAACTCAAGTTACTTGACTGGGATCACAAAACTTGTAAATATCTAAAGTTTGATTTGAATTCAGGTCTTTTTGACTCCAGGTCTGATTCTCTGTTTATTGTACCCCAAGCTAGCCAAAAAAAAGTTGAGATCAAGTATTAGGGTCATTTAGTTAATTAATAAGTATTGTTTATTAAGTGCTAAATACTGTGATGAGCATTGGTATTTTAAAAACCAGATTCAAATGCTTGGCCCTTGACCTCAAGAAGTCCACATTTTAATTAGAGTATATTTACAGAAAATAATTGTACTGGGAGTGACCCAATTTTGAAAATTTGAGTCAAGCAAGTCAACAAGAGTTCACTTAATAAGTGCTTATTATGTGCCAAACACCATGTTGACTTGGTGCAACAAATAAAAGTCAAAAAAGGAACTCTAAGCCCTCAATGAGAAAATATATTAAATAATATTAAATAAATAAATAATTATAAATAAATTAAATAATATTAAATAAAAAATAAGGTCGGAGGCGCTCACAAAGGAATGTGACAGCAAAGTCTATAGAATGAAGGATGGTTGAGCTGGTTTTTTTTTTAAATGGAGGATCTGGGAAGAGCTCATCATTCAAAAAGCGGGACTCAGGGGACTCAATTATAATGGGCAATTATAAAGAAATAAGAAATAAGAAATTAGAGGGAGGGGAAGCTAGGTGCACAGTAGATAGTGTACCTGCCCTGGAATCAGGAAGACATGAGTTCAAATCTGCTCTTAGACACATAATAATGACCTAGCTCTGTGACCTTGGGAAAATCACCTTACCCCTTTATCTTGAAAAAACAAAAAAAAGAAAAATTTACAAAGAGAGTAATATGCCAATTTTTTAAAAAATCTCAAATAGTATTAATTACAAAATAAAAAAAAAATTCAGATGATAAGACAATGCCAACAACTATCCTATATACTTCCATTCCTCAGTATCCTCATAGGTAGAATGGAAATAATAAAATCTCCTACCTCCCAGGATTTTCAAATCAAATAACTGAAAACTACTTAGTACAGCCAGTTAAACATTATGTATATATTAACTATTATCATTATTGCTGTACTTCTTGTTATTGTTATTTTTTCAAGAACTTTAAGAGAATATCTATAAGCATAGTAAGCATAAGCTTGATAAAAATAAGAGAGCAAGAATCTAATTATTTTTATAGTTTGCATCTTTATTCATATCAATGAATGTCAAAGAGTTATTCAGAATACAAAATCCTGTAGTAATTTTTTCTTTTCTAAGCAAAACAAAACAAAAAAGAAACCCATTTCTTAAATCCCCAGAGGTAGAAGGGAACTAGAAGTACTGTATTACAACCTGTATCTGAATAAGAATCTTGTCTATAAATTCTGACTGAGTAGGATGAAACAAAATTTGCTTCCCCTTTCAGCTTTTTCTATACTCCATCTCTAAATGCCACCTACCTGTTGAAAAACTGCCATTTGAATGTTGTACAGGTATTTCAAACTTAGATTCAAAGCAGAATATATTACTATTACTTACCTCACCCAAAAATTTCCTTTTCCTAAGTTTTTCTCAAATTTGTTGAGTATATCATTTTCCCCCATTCACACAGGTACAGGATCCAGGAATCATTCTCAGTCCTTCTCTATTCCATCCATATATCCAAGTAACTCTCAAATCTTCTACCTCTTCAGAAGTCTTTATATCTATATTATTCTCTATCTTCACAGTAGCCACATTCTTATAAATACTAATAATCTATTGATTGAACAATTGCAACAGTTTTGGAATTGATTTGGTAATCTTGATCTTCTGTAATTGATCATTTACATAATTGCAAATGAATATTTCTAAAGCACCAATATGACCTTACTATCTTAACACTCAAGAAATTTCAATGTTCTCTATTGCTATAAAGTTAAAATACATTAACTTTTTTCTTGCCATTTAAAACATAACAATTTGTCTAAATTTTTCTTCCTGAACTAGATATTTTCAGTTTCAAATGTTCTATGCTCTAATCATATTATCCAATTTTTCTCTGAATCTGATATAACATTCCAAGCCTTGAGGTCTTTAAATATACTGTACAACATACCCAAAATATATTCAGTCGTAATTTCTACTTCTTAAAAATTTTATCTTTCTTAAATGTTCAGTTGTTTCCTCCCTAAAGAATTCTTTCTTGATTTCTCTACCTGTTAATGTTTCTCCTCCCCATTAAAATGTCTTCTATTATTTCCATGTACATGTTTCCATTACTCTTATAAAGTGTAAGCTGCTTGAAGACTGGAGAATTTTTTATTCTTTTTACATTCCCAAATGCCTTTATACCTGAAGTACTTACTACACGCTTAATTTTGGAGTGATTTTTTTAAAAAAAATCATTCAAGTTTTTTTTGAAACCCCTTATAGAAGGATTAACTATGATCTTTAGGTTGTATCATAAGACAGTGAAAGAATAAACTATGGAGAGATTTCCTAAAGATTAAGATTCTTGTCTTTATGTATGACATAGTTGTGATTTAATCAAGTACTCAAATATTAAAGACCTTACTTTATAAAATTCATGGTCATATTGGAAGAACCAAGTTTATAAAGAAACCATTTTGTTCAGAATATGGCATGTGATTGAATACATACTCCATTGCATTAATCCATCAGAACAAACAGCTGGGACAAACACTGAAGATGGAAAATAAACTGAAGCCAGAATTGAATGGGAGCATTTGGAAAGCTGCCGACTTTCAATGAAATTAGGCTACCACTGAAACACATATGTGTATTTTAATTGCAATTCTTTCACTGATACTGTGAGATTGCAAGTAATAAAGCAAAATTAACATTGAAAAATCAAAATTGTGGATGATTACAAAAACAAGCAAAAGAATTTTTAGTAGAATCATAGATCAAAAGTTTAGGAGTCATTTAGTCCAAATGCTTCATTTTATATATGTGGAAACTGAAACCACCATGGTTTTAGTGACTTCTCTGAGATTCAATTAAAAAAAAATATCAACAGTCAATGTTAGTAGAGCTATAAATTATTTAAAAACTTATAAAGGGGAGGATAGGCAGGCTAATACGTTATTGGTGGAACTGTGAAAAGAGACAACCACTTTTAAAAGCAAATTGGAATTATGCAAATAAAGTTACTGAAATCTCCACATACAGTTAAGCATCATAACACAATTAATACCCCAAGGAAGACATTGATGGGGAAAGGAGAAATCCTTTTACTCCCAAATATTTATAGATGCACTTTTGTGATAGATAAATGCCATTTATTAAAGAAGTACTAAACAAATTTAATTTTATTAATGTGTGTGATATACCCTTCCAAAATCAAAAGTAAATAAAAATTGTGGATGATTATAAAAACAAGTAAAAGAAGTTTCTTTAGAATCATAGGTCAAAAGTTTAGGAGTCATTTAGACATTTTTATACATTGTACTTGTTTTTATATTTCTTTTTCAATTTATCTATAAATTGTGTAAACTTTTTCTCTTTCATCAATAAACTATTATTTGTCACATAGAAATCTTTCTGGGAGGTATATGGATATGTGGCATAAGACAAAGTATCAATAAAAACTTGCTTTAAAGAAGATATAATTACAAATTACAAACATTGATATTTATGTGGGATTTATGTGCACTCTTATGAAGCTAATAAACCAACTTCAAAATTCAACATTTCTTTAAATCTATTAGTTTAGATTGATTCTCTAAAAAAAATGTCCTTGACTTCCGGCCAAGATGGCAGAGAGAAGACGAGGTGAAACAAGGATTCATGTTATCACCACTACTATTCAATATTATGTTAGAAATGATAACCTAAGCAATAAGAGAAGAAAAACAAAATGAAGGAATTAGAATAGGAAAGGAGGAGACAAAACTCTCACTTTTGCAGAGTGAGATGCAGACATGATGGTGTACCTAGAGAATCCCAAAAATTTATCTAAAGAACTACTAGAATAAATGGACTGTTCCTTAAAATAATTAGCAGTATCTATCTAAAACCATCAACAAGTATTATATTCAATGGGGAGAGGCTAGAGGTATTCCCAATAAAATCAGGAGTGAAATAAGGGTGCCCATTATCACCACTACTATTCAATAATGTATTAGAAATTTTAGCATCAGCAATTAGAGAAGAAAAAAAGAAATTGAAGGAATTAGAATTGGGAAGGAAGAGACAAAACTCTCACTCTTTGCAGATGACATGATGGTCTACCTAGAGAATCCCAAGAAATCATCCAAAAAACTACAGGAAACAATTAGCAATTTTAGCAAAGTTGCAGGTTATAAAATAAACCCTCATAAATCCTCAACTTTTCTATATATGTCTAGCAAGATAGAGCAGGAAGAGCTAAATCCCATTCAAAGTGACCTCAGACAATATGAAATGTTTGGGAGTCTATTTGCCAAGACAGACTCAGAATCTTTTTGAAAACAATTATAAAACACTTCTCACACAAATTAAATCAGATTTAAATAGCCAGACAGATATCAACTGCTCATGGATAAGTAGAGCTAATGTAATAAAAATGACAATTCCACCAAAACTAAAGTATCTGTTTAGTGCCCTACGAATCCAAATTCCAAAAGATTACTTTAATGAGTTAGAAAAAAATTGTAAGTAAATTCATATGGAGAAATAAAAAGTCAACAATTGCCAGGAGCTTAATGAAAAAAAGTGCAAAAGAAGGTGGCTTAGCCCTACCTGATCTAAAATTATATTATAAAGCATCAGTCATCAAAACTGTTTGGTATTGGCTAAGAAATAGAGTGGTAGACCAGTGGAATAGACTAGGTATAAAAGCAGGAGATGATTATGGTAATCTGCTGTTTGATAAATCCAAAGAGTCCAGCCATTGGAATAAAAACTCCCTCTTTGATAAAAACTGCTGGGATAATTGGAAGTTAGTATGGAAGAAACTTAGATTAGGCCAACACCTCACACCCTTTACCAAGATAAGATCCAAATGGTTACAGGACTTAGACATAAAAAACGATACTATAAGCGAATTAGAAGACAAAGGACTAGTTTACCTGTCAGATCTATGGAAAGGGGAGCAGTTTATGACAAAGGAAGAGTTGAAGAACATCACTAAAAACCAATTAGATGATTTCAGTTACATTAAATTAAAAAGCTTTTGCACAGATAAAACCACTGTAACCAGGATCAAAAGAAATGTAGTAAATTGGGAAACAATCTTTACAAGTAATGATTCTGACAAAGGACTCATTTCTAAAATATACAGAGAACTGAGTCATAATTTTAAAATAAAAAGCCATTCCCCAATTGACAAAGGTCAAAGTATATTCAAAGGCAATTTATAGATGAGGAGATCAAAGCAATCCATAGCCATATGAAAAAATGCTCTAAATCATTAATTATTAGAGAAATACAAATTAAAACTTCTATTAGGTACCACCTCACACCTCTCAGAAGGGTTGTGGGAAATCTGGGACACTATTACACTGTTGGTGGAGCTGTGAACTCATCCAACTCTTCTGGAGAGCTATTTGGAACTATGTCCAAAGGGCAACAAAAATGTGCATACCCTCTGACCCAGCAATACCACTACTGGGTCTATAACCTGAAGGATGATGAAAAAATGTAAAAACATTACTTGTACAAAAATATTTATAGCAGCCCTGTTTGTGGTGTCAAAGAATTGGAAATCAAGTAAATGTCCTTCAATTGGAGAATGCCTTAGCAAACTGTGGTATATGTATGCCATGGAACACTATTTTCTATTAGAAACCAGGAGGGACTGGATTTCAGTGAAGCCTGGAGGAACTTGTATGAACTGATGCTGAGTAAGATGAACAGAACCTGAAAAACACTGTACACCATAACAGCAACATGGGAGTAATGTAAAACATTCAAGGACTCGCTCATTCCATCAGTGCAACAATCGAGAACAATTTGGGGCATCTGCAAAGGAGAGTGCCATCTGTATCTAGATAAGGAGATGTAGAGTTTGAACAAAGTTCAAGGACTATTCCCTTTAATTTAGAAAAAAAAACATATCTTTTTGTCTGATCTTGTTACGGCTTAGATTTCTCTTCTCTTCTTTAAGGATATGATTTCTCTCTCATCACACCCAATTTGGATCAAGGTACAACATGGAAACAAAGTAAAGACTGACAGATTGCTTTCCGTGTTGGGGGTCGGGGGGAGGGAAGCAAGATTGGGGGGAAAATTGTAAAACTCAAATAATATCTTTAATAAAAATTAATTTAAAAAGAACTACTATAAATAATTAGCAACTTTAGCAAATTAGCAGGATATAAAATAAACTCATAAATCCTCAATATTTCTATAGATGACTAGCAAGATACAGCAGAAAGAGCTAGAAAAAGAAATCCCATTCAAAGTAACCTCAGACAAAATAAAATCCCTGCCAATCTACCTGCTAATGCATACTCAAAAACTTTTTAAAATAATTAAAAAACACTTCTCACACAAATAAAATCACATTTAAGTAACTGGGCAAACAGTAACTGTTCATGGATAGGTTGAGCTAATATAGTAAAAGCGACAATTGTATGAAAACTAAATTACTTGTTTAGTGCCCTACCAATCAAAATTCCAAAAAATTGTTTGAACAAGTTAGAAAAATTACAAGTAAATTCATATGGAGAAATAAAAAGTGAAGAATTTCCAGGGATTCAATGAAAAAAAAGTGCAAAAGAAGGTGCATTAGCCTTACCAGATCTAAAATTTTATTATAAAGCATTAGTCATCAAAACTGTCTGGTATTAGCTGAGAAATAGTGTGGTAGACCAGTGGAATAGACTAGGTGCAACAGCAGCAAATGATTATAGTAATATGTTGTTTGATAAACCCAAAGAGTCCAGCTATTGGGATAAAAACTCTCTCTTTGATGAAAACTGTTGGGAAAATTGGAAGTTAGTATGGAAGAAACTTAAATTAGACCAACACCTCATAACCTATACCAAGATAATATCAAAATGGATACAGGATTTAGACATAAAAAAACAATATTACAAGCAAACTAAGATGAATAGTGTAGCTCTCAGATCTATGGAAAGGGAAGTAGTTTATGACCAAGGAAGAGATGGAGAACATCATTAAAAACAAACTAGATAATTTTGATTACATTAAATTAGAAAGCCTTTCCACAGACAAAAACCACTGTAACCAAGATCAAAAGAAATGTAGTAAGTTGGCAAACAATTTTTTCCACTAGTATTTCTGATGAAAGACTCATTTCTAAAATATACAGAGAACTGAGTGAAATTTTGTAAAAAAGCTATTCCCCAATTGACAAATGGTCAAAGGACATGTAAAGGAAATTTACAACTGAGGAAATCAAAGTTATCCATAGTCATGTGAAAAATTGCTCTAAATCATTAGTTATTAGAGAAATGTAAATTAAAGCATCTCTGAGATACCACCTCACAATGCTCAGACTGGCCAATATGACCAGAAAGGACAAGGATCAATGTTGGAAGGAATACGGAAAGTCTGGGACACTAATACATTGTTGGTGGAACCATGACTCATCCAACCTTTCTGGAGAGCTATTTGGAATTATGCCCAAAGGCAACAAAAATGTGTATACCCTTTGATCCAGTAATACCACTACTGGGTGTATACCATGAAGAGATGATGAAAAAGGGTAAAAACATCACTTGTACAAAAATATTCATAGCAGCCCTATTTGTGGTGGCAAAAAAAATTGGAAATTAAGTGAATGTCCTTCAATTGGGGAATGGCTTAAGTAACTGTAGTATATGTATGTCATGGAGCACTATTATTCTATTAGAAGGCAGGAGGGATTTGCATGAACTGATGCTGAGCGAGATAAACAGAACCAGAAAAGCATTGTACACTCTAACAGTAGCATGGAGGTGATGATCAAACTTGATGGACTTGCTCATTCCATCAGGGCAACAACCAGGGACAATTTTGGGCTATCTGCAACAATCTGTGTCCAGAGAAATAATTGTGGAGTTTGAACAAAGACCAACAACTATTAGCTTCAATCTAGATTTTTAAAAGTTATCCTATTATTTAATTTTGCTATCTCTCATATTTATTTTTCTTCCTTACGGATATGATTTCTCCCTCATCACATTCAACTAAGATCAATATATAGATAACATGGAAATAATGTAAAGGCTAACAAAATGTCTTCTGCAGGTGGTGGAGGGAGGGAAGCAAGAATGGAGGAAAAATTGTGAAATTCAAAATAAATAACATCTTTCTAAAAAAAAAAGAAAAAATTTTCCACCTCAGACTTTGGGATTTTTATGGTATAATGAATTGAACACTGGGCTAGCAAGCTAAAGATCTGAGTCAAAGTTTTGAGTATTCACTTGCTAGTAGTGGGACTTTGAGCAAGTTACCTCTTTGAATATCAATTTTTGGATCCATCAGTGGAAATAACAACATAGGTTTGCTTTAAGAATAAAAAAAAGGAAAAATATGTGAATAAACTTTGGAAGTGGTAAAGACATTTTCATTCAAAGTTGTTATTATCATTCACCCTATTAATAATAACAGTAGTAAAACATAATTTATTTATCAATTGTCATTCAATCCATGAAGGAAAATGGCTAACTTGATTAATCATTTTTATTGAATTGAGTAATTTTTATTAAGTTTATTGATTTAACTGATTGCTTTGACATGGTATAGCAACAATTTTATTACAGATTCCAATGAAATGACTTCTACTCAGCTCCCACAATATCACAGTAATTTAACCAACAAATATAAGTGGAAAAAAAGTAAAATAGTGCATCAATCACTTTTTTGGCTAGTGGTGTTTTTAATATGTGCTATGCCTGTACTTGAATGTGCCAGATTTTGATTTTCATGAAATCTTTTAAGCATGTAATTGATAAAGTTGAATGATTCACTGCTTTCTAATTCAACTGATATTTTGGCAAGTTATTATCCAGCTGCTGTTCATTGAAGCAGATGTTACAAATGAGACATAAAGTTTTCAAGGTTGACCAAAAGTCAGGGTTGGGGAAATATTAGTTCTGTAATTCTAGTCTATACATAGCTCTTTTAGTACTTTTTGCATTAAATTTAATTTGCATTTTTAAATTATTTCCCTAAATAATCTATTATTTTCCCCTTTCCTGCTGAAATTGTATGTTTCTAAAATTCCATTGACCTGTGTAAATGATAGATAGATTGATTGATAGATAGATAGATCATAAATTTTAATTAGAAAACAATACTCTATTCCATTCATTGTCATACATTTGTTGCTGTATAGAGGAATTTCCTTCTTTGCTTGCAAATGCATTTAGAGATACATTATTCAAAAATAGCAATTGACTCCCTACTGTTTCAAAACTAAAATATAACCTTTTCAACCTAAAATGAAATTCTTTTAAAACCTGGCCTGTATTTACCTCTTTAGATATCTTGTCCCTTATCCTTCCAGTCTCTGTTTTCTTGTCAAATTACTCTAAAAGCCAGTGCCCTAATTCAACAGGACATTCCTTCCCTCAATCATTGTAAAGTGCCAGAGGGTAATTTTACATAGCAAATAGATCCACAAGCTGTTCAGAGAATTGTCTCATAAATTACATTTGGTGATTTTGAGGGAAGAATTAATAAAAAACAGTTTAATCAGCAATTAATAAATTATGTTTCACTAAAAATTCTCAGAAATTTCCTTTATATATATATATGATAAAGAGAAATCAGAGAGTGAGGCAAGTCAATAAAGTACATCAGAAATATCGTTAGCAGGCTTATACATGCTGAAGAACTTATTAATTATGACAATATCTTCCTTAACACTTTTTGTTTTCCTGTGGTATCATTTCGAGGCATGAAAACAAATATTGAAGTATGAGGAACTAATAAAATCCTATTATTCATTGTTTTTGATTACGATAAAGGGGGGATATTCACTAGAAAAGTAGTATCAGAGGCTAAAAGGGAGATATTCAAGAGATGTTGCAAAGGTGAATGTGATAGGATTTAGGAAAAGTTTAGGTATGGGGATAAGGTGGGGTATTAGAGATAGTGAGGCATCTTATAGATCTTAAGTGGAATAAAATCAACACCAGATATTTTGCCACATTAATTCAGTTGAAACTTCAACTAGGGACAGATTGAGTTCAACCTGAGATAAATGGTCAATACCATCTCCTTGGATTGATGACCTGTTAAGAACACTATGGAAGTGTTCAGACCATCTCTCTAGGATCACATACCTATTTTTAATCAATGTGGATACATCAACTCTGAGTAGTCGAGATGTACCATGTGTCTTTGGTCCATAAATATCCTTCAGGGCATCATAAAAGTACTTTGGATTGTTATTATCTGCATAAAACTGAATTCCATCTGCCTTCTTACTGAGTCAAAAGTCCTGCATCTCTCTAAGCTTCACTTGTACTTCTGATGGAATTATATGCTGTCTTATTAGAAATGGATGAACTATCCTGCTGCTGAACACTTTGGAGTTCTCATTTTTCATTTATCAGTTTCTCTATTTCCACATTATATTCATGAAGCCAGTCTTGATAGTTGTGAGTGTTCTGACCCAGATGGGCAAATGCAGTGTTTTAGCACTTCTCTGAGAGCTGCCCACTCTTTTCCTGCTCCACTATTGCCAATTGTGTGTTGGCTCAGTTTTCCCTCCAAGTTAGCAACAAGCTGTTCCTGCTCAGAAAGGTATTATAGTTTCAACATTAATTCTTCTAGTAGTCATTTTACCTTGTGACTCCTACTTCACTTGAATGTGAATCTTTAGCTTAGAGTGGATGAGTCTGATCAGTCCAGGTCTCTGCACCATACATTGCCTTTGCCACTCTCACATCCTGTCTGTCTCTTCTCCTTACAATCACATGGTTTATTTGATGCTGATGTTTGCTGCAAGGGTGCATCCAGGAACTTTTACTGCATTTAGTTAAATGGAAAACAGTGTTTATGATTAAGTCATGAGATTCACAACTCCTCAGTAGATGACCGTTGTTGCTGTTTCGAACTAAAGTCCTTCCAAGGTCTCCCTGCCATGTCTGTTAGTCTGACCCTATTCTAGCATTAGTCTCACAAAATTATAAGTTTGGCTTCTTTTGGTACTTTGATGATAAATGTCTCCAGCTGTTCATAATTTTTTTCTTTTATTTCTTCAAGGTTCATTATATTGGGAGCATTGGCACTAATGATGATAGCATGACATTTTCCTGGAAGTGGCAATCTCATTGTCATGAGCCTGTTAGTTACTTCTTTTGATATCCATTCAACCTAGGAAACAATCAACTCCAAGTATATATTTCAATATTCTCATTCAAAAAAATGAATCAACTCACCTACAAACAAGAGTTAGGGTTAGCGAGAAATTTATGAACAAACAAAAAATGGATTCCATTATAAGTTGCAAAATGGATGATTTTGACTACAATGAATTAAAAGGGGTTTGTACCAATAAAACCAATGCTGACAAGATTATAAGAGAAAGAAAAAAACTGGGAAACAATTTTCATAGCTAGGGGTTATGATAATCATCTCATTTCTAAAATACATAGATAATTGCATCAAATTTAAAAGTCATTGATAAAAGAAAGGAAAATGAAAATATTCCAGGAAAGCTAGGAAACAATCAACTCCAACTATATATTTATCTTTTCCTAAAGAGGCAAATGGTCAAAGAATATGAACAAGAAGTTTACAGATGAAGAAATTAAAACTATATATAATCATATAAAAATACTCCAAAAAAGTACTGATTAGAGAAATGTAAATTAAAACAACTATGAGGTACCTCTTCATACCTATTAGATTGATTTAGATGATGTAAAGGGAAAACAATCAGTGTTGGAGAGACCAAGGGAGGATTGGGACACTAATGGACAGTTGGTGGAGTTTTGAACTAATTCAACCATTCTGCAGAAAATATGAAACTATGCCCAAAGACTTCAAAGCTAATCATACCCTTTTGATACAGCAATAAAAAATTGGAAAAATCCTACATGTTCCATAATAAACATAGTGGCTCTTTCTAGTGGAAAAAAATTGGAAATGGAGGGATGCCCCTCAATTGGGGAATGGCTGAATAAGCTATGCTATATGAATGTGATGGATTCTTATTGTTCTATAAGAAACCATGAATAGTAAGACTCTAGAGAAGCACAAAAGAAATTACAGGAACTGTTGCTGATTGAAGGGAGCAGAACTAAGCAAACATTGGACACATTAACAACAACATTATGAGTTGATCAGCCTTGATGGATGCAGCTCCTCTCAGCAGTTCAGAGAGCTAGGACAATCCTGAGAGACCTGTTATGGACAATGTTATTCATATCAAAAGAGAGAAAGAAAAAACAAAACAAAACAAAGAAAAATCTACAGAATCTGAATGAACACTACTTTCACTTTTTAAATAAAACTTATGTTTTCTTTTGTACCTCATGGTTTTCTTTCTTTTCCTTTATACTAATTTCTCATATTACAGACTAGTTAATACTTACAAACTAATCTGTAAACATGTTAAAACCAAATGTATGTGTACAATATTAATTAGGCTGTTCACCACTGAGGGGAGGGGTCTGGAGAGGCAGTGTGGAAGGAAATTATGTAGCACAACTTTCATAGAATATGATTGGAAAAATTAAAAAAATATATCGATTGGGAAATAAAAAGGAAGAGTTCATGAAGGAGATGACATTTCAGTTGTATCTTGGAATGAATGTGACATCAATTAGTAGACAATTTATTTCAGTTCACAACATTGAACCACACAAATAACTTTTTCTGCCTGTGGTTCTCATTATTGAGTTTGATTGTTTTGCTTTGCTGTTATTTTAGGAAAATTTAATTGCAAAGTTAAGAAATTATAGAATGGCTATCACTGTTGATTGCCAAACTGAATGGTTTTAATAACATTTTGTTTTCCCTATATCATCTCACAGAAACAAACAAAAGTCTAATTAATCATTTCAAATCTCTTTAGTCCTATTGTAAACATGGATATAGTGTCAGGTAGAGTAATAAAGTCTATCCACCCCTTTTCTCTACTTATAATTACTTTAGAAGATCTTAAAGAAATTAAATGTAGTTGGGTTTTTTTTTTACTAAAGAGTTTTCTTGCCCATTGCAAAGCATTGAGCAAATATAAAGCAGTGACTTCCAGAGGCTAATTAAATAAAATATAGGCAGGATGGCTAGATGGTGCAGTGGATAGAGCACTGGCCCTGGAGTCAGGAGTACCGAGTTCAAATCCAGCCCCAGACATTTACTAATTACCTAGCTGTGAGGCCTTGAGCAAGCCACTTAACCCCATTGCCTTGCAAAATATAAATAGATAGATAGATAATAGATAGATGATAGATAGATAGATAGATAGATAGATAGATAGATAGATAGATAAAATTATAGGCATCTTGCTGTGAGAAATTCCTCAAAGAAGAATCAGTTATCAAGATATTTTATTCACTAGTTCGTCTTTATTTTTCTAAGATGATCACATCATGTGAATCAGCATGTGAATTGGATTTGAATGAGTGGTGCTCTGCTAATTCATCAGCCTCACTTTCTTCTCTAGGGCCATCTGGGTCCAGTGGCCAAAGAGGAATCAGGACAACTAGAGATGGCCCCAGATGTGAGGCAATAAGGGTTAATTGAAATGCTCATGGTCAGATAACTAGTAAGTGGCAAGTGTCTGAGGCCAGAATCAAACTCCCATTCTCCTGAATTCAAGGCCAGTGCTCTATCCACTGGGGCACCTAGTATATCATATTTTGCAGTAAAGAACCTTTTGTAACAAACTTTTACTTTATTTGTTCTAGCTCTCATTTCATCTAGTCAAAAACATCAATATATACCTCCTCTTCTCAAATTGTAGCATAACATATTATGTGTTTTGATAATTTCAACCTTATTATATTGTGTGAAAAGGATCAGGATGCATTTTCCCCCTTCTTACTCATGGATCAAAATGAACTTCACAGAACATTTATTTGCTTTGCCAGATGGCTGGTCCCATCCATCTATGAAAGTCATGGACTATCTGTGAAGGTTTTGCTGAGTAGTTTTGAACTTGCCCAATTCCATCTGTTATTCTTAGTTCTTCCCTACCCTCAAGTCAGTACAACAAATATAAGATAAAAGACTGAACTGAATATATTAAGCTTGAACAGATGTGCTTAAACAATTGTTTTTGAACTGGTCCAATTATAAGTTACATTATTTTTATTGAATTAAACAAGAGGCCCATATTAAATAAGTCCTAATTTTTTGATTACTCAATGTATTTGATGTTTTACTTTTGTGATCATAACTCTATTTTAAGCATCATTATTTCTTCAGAAGATGAAGAATGTTCTCACATAAGCACATTTAACACTATCTTCTGCATCTGTCCTAAACCAGGGCGGGGAGTATGGAATCAATTTGGCATTAGGCAAATAGATTGTATGATGAATAGAAAGATGGGCTTGGAGTCAGGTCTGAATTCAAATATATCCTCACACACTTGCTAACTGTATGACCCTGGGCAAGTCACCCAACCCTGTTAGCCTCTG
Source organism: Macrotis lagotis (assembly GCF_037893015.1). NCBI lineage: Eukaryota > Metazoa > Chordata > Mammalia > Peramelemorphia > Peramelidae > Macrotis > Macrotis lagotis. Next base: position 196,200,190 of record NC_133658.1, on the reverse strand, counting down.
TTTCCTCATATATAAAATGAACTGAAGGACATGCTAACCATTCTAGTATCTTTGACAAGAAATACTAAATGGGCTCATGAGGAATCAAACAAGACTGAAAAATAACTGAATAACAAGAACAGGTTAAATTTAAGTTAAAATTAGGTTAAATTTAAGGGATCAGGTATTAGAATTAGGATTGGATAGAAAGAGAAATAGAGTTAAAGGGAAATAGAGTTTAGATATCACCTTTCTGATAGGTTACATAAACATTCTAAAATGGCTATTAGGGATTAAAGAATCTTAGAGTTTCAGAGTAGGAGCCTCGGAGGCCATCATATCCAATCTATCATCCCCTAACTTCTGATGATATAGACTAATAAATTGTCCCCTAGCCTTGTTTGCATTCCTCTTTGAAGAGAAAGGCTACTTCCTGTTACCCTATTTTAACTTGAGATAACTCTATTAAAAAGTTTCTTTTCTTATTTAGCCTAAATTTGGAACTACTTCTTGTATTTTTTATTTCTGTCCTAGGAGGACATTTTTTTTCATTATGACAGGCCTTAAAATATTCGAAAGGAAATATGTCACATTGACTCTTCTCAAAATTTAAATTTTCACAGATTTTTTTTCAACTCATAATAATATAGCAAGATTAAAGAGCTCCATCACAGTCCTAATTATCCTTCTCTGGATTCCCACCAAACAAGGATTGCACTTTCCAAAATGCAGTACTCAAAAGTAAACAAAATAATGCAGATTTGGTATGAACAAGTCAGAATGCAACTAGACTAATAGATTCATTATTGCTGAAAGTTATGTTCCTCTTAGTACAGTTCAAAATTGTTAGCTTTTTTGAATGTCATTTTATCAGAATATAAATAATTTGTTACTACTTTGGCAAATACAGTAATTAAAAGAGAGGTAAGTATCTGAAGTCTCTATGAAATTGCATTTTTGAATAATACAATCTTTCATTAGGTTGGCTATTACTGTTTTTTTTGGTTAATCTCTGTCATGCACAGTATCTCCATAATTAGAATACATGGACTAGATGACAGGAATTATAATCAATTTCTAGTTAAAAGAAATGAAGCATTAATTTCCTAATTTTAAAAGTTGCATTGAAATGTCTCCTTGCATTATTCTCATATTCTTTTATTAAAATGTGTATTTTCAGATACACCAAAGTAAGTATTAAATTTGTATAATCACTGAGAGCAAAATTTTTAAGTTCTCTTTTACTTGGATTACTATAATTTCAGGTCAGGATCACACATTTAGTACATTTAAGAAATTTTCAATTAAATATTTCATATCCTTCAATTTATGTTGACAAATTAATATAAGGTTACTCTCTAATTATAGTTTGCAATGATCCCTACAATTGGTTAAATAGTGCTTTCATTCACTTTTATTTTTTGATTCTGACAATTTTATAAAGCAGAAAGAGCAAATATTCTCTTTTAAAGATGAATAAATGGAGAATCGAAAGCATAAGTAACTTGCCTAATATTACTCAGTTAGTAGGTGAGAGTTAGAAAGCAAAGTCAGATCATCTTACTTTAAGTTCAGTATGTGATGGCCTGGTGACAAGTCATTGTTCTCTCATAATGACCTTAAATAAAATTATCTCCTTCCTTCTATTGGAATGCTATTATTAGCTCAATTTTACAATAGAAGTAATTAAGATAAACAAGTTAAGTAATTTATCTAAGATCACAGAGATACTAAGTTTCCAAGATCACATTTGAACCTAGATCTTCTTGACTGTCTTCAAATCAAGTGTTCTCCAGTAGGTAACATCAGCTACCACTGATCTGAAAACTAAAAGGTACACTAAATATCACCTGTACTTTTCATTTCCTGTGTGACCTTGACCAAGTCTTTCTTGTTCTGTTAAATGAAAAGGTTGGACTAAATTTTCTCTAAGGATTTATCAGAAGGCATCAAAAATTTGAGGAAAAGATGATACCAAGACGACCTTTATGCTATACACAGTGAGTAATGATGTTTGCTGTATTTTTTAAATTTTACATATTATTATTTAAATTGTATCAAGAAGTGATTTATTGTATATGCTCTGAAGAGTGTTATGATGACAATCTGAGTAAGGTAAGAATGTCTTAGACTAGCCATGGGTTACAGTGACTCAGTAGTAAGTAACCCAGTGGTTTCCAGACAGTCTTTGTAAATGAATGTCAAAGAATAAACAATTTTACTTGGATTCTATAAGAAGCAACTCATATACAGGGCAGGAAAGTGTTTTAGCTAAGTTGATCCAAGAAGAGTATAATGATCTTTTACTATGTAGCACTTTTTTTCTAGATTTTTGCAAAGAAAATGGGGTTAAGTGGCTTGTACAAGGCCACACAGCTAGGTGATTATTAAGTGTCTGAGGCTGGATTGGAACTCAGGTATTCCTGACTCCAGGGCCAGCGCTCTATCCATTGGGCAACCTAGTTACCCCACTATGTAATACTCTTACTGGAATTAAGATGAGACAACAAATGTCTCTTCAATTAAAACCTGTTTATGTGTTTTAGGATTCAAATTCAAGATTATAATAGTCTTTCACCCACCAAAAGATTAAATTCTTTTCTACCATGGTAACCACAGCAAAGGTTTATATTATATGATAAATATATTGGGAAAAATTATACTAGATAGAGAGATAGATGAGATAAGGATGGAGATAAATGGATAAATATACATATATATGTATATATATATATGTAATCAATATCTATCAAATTTATATTTCCATTTAAATACTTTTCCAAGCACATTTTCAATGACTTAAAAAGTTGAATTATAAATTTCATCCTTGACAACCATAACATTATATAACTTGACAACAACATGGGGTGATGAACCTTGATGGACTTGCTCACTCCATCAGGGCAATAATCAGGGACAATTTTGGGGGATCCATGATAGTGAATACCATTTGCATCCAGAGAAGAAAATAAGGAGTTTAAACGAAGACCAAATATTATTATCTTCAATTTTTAAAAAGTTGTCATGTGTATTACATAATTTTACTATCTCTAATATTTTCTTTCTTCCTTATTGATATGCTTTTTTTCTCTCAACACATTGAATTTTGATCTATGCATGTCATGGAAACAAATGTAAAGACTATCAGATTGCCTTCTGATGGGAGGAGGAGGAGAGAAGGGAAGGAGGGAAGGAAAATATTGTCAAATTCAAAACTTTAAAAAAAATCATTGGTAGAAATTTCATTGCTGAGATAAGCATCAAATATTGGATTTGTACTCCTAAGATCAACTAATTAATACGTGATGAAATTGTTTAAATTTTATTAACTATTTTTCTCATTGTATATAAAACATGAATGTTCAAATTCTAGCCTTAGAAGAGAGTCAGAAATATTATTTAGATTTTACATTTGTCTCTAGACTTGATCACTCAAATGATTCAAAACAGATCTATGAGGTTGGAGAATTATCTTGAATATCTCTTCATTTTCTAAAAATATGCGTTATCCAAAACTCTTTTATTATAGAAGAATGAAAATAAATTAGATCACATTAAAACCAAAAAATCTGAAACTTTGTAATGATCTCTATGATGCATAAAAAGGTTTTAAAAAGTCAACATTTAATTTTAACAAAAACGTCCTTATTAAATATAGATATATGAGTATTTTTAATATCACAAAAATATGAATCTAAAACCAAAATCAATGAAGATTTTATGAAGATATATTATTACCTTTCTCAAAATTATAAGAGTAAACCTAGTATGTCCAATCTTCCAGCTATTTTGCATAGCTCTAGAAATATAGCAATAAGGAATTTGAAAGAAATCCAAGATGTATTCATAAGAGAAATAGAGGGTGAAATTATCATTATTTGATGATGCCATAAATGTTTCTTAGTCAACTCTAAGTTATAAGTAGCAACAATATTTGAGGCAATAATTTCAGCAATGGTTCAGGCTACAAAATATAGCAAAACAAATATAAATTAATGAATAAATTAACAAATATTAACAAGAATCCAATAATTTAAAAAATGAAATATCATTCAAAATAATCACAAAATACATAAAATAATTATAGACAAATGGAGTAAAATATGCAAAATTATATATATGTAGTATATATATGTGTGTGTGTGTATGTGTGTATGTGTGTGTGTGTGTGTGTGTGTGTGTGTGTAACAACACATTACAAAGTACTCCCTCTATATTTTTTTTAAAAGGATAGATATTCATTACTCATGGATGGACTATGCCAAAATAATGAAAATGATAATACTACATAATGAAATTTTAGTTTTAACTATATTCCAATAAAATCATTAAAAAGGGTTTTTTATATAATTTGAAGAAATAATAGTAAAATTTAATGTAACAAATTTTGTTTTGTTTGAATTATATCAAGAAAATATAAACTCAAAGAGATGTGTCATTGAAAAAGTTAAAAAAAGAATTTAATGGGTAAAAAATGTTTAAGTATTAATATGAAAAGTTTTGATCTTACAGACCCTTTGATATGGTTCCAGAATTACTCAGAATTTCATGAAACATGCTGCATCAAACCATGACATTTTCTCTATACTACATCTCTTCTCCATAGAGGTGGAGAATATATGGACAAGATTCTCCTGAACGACAATTAAGCAGATTTTAGGAAGTTGTTTTTGTCAGATCTCAGTCTTTTTTCTAGACATTCCCATTAGAGCTCAATATGGTTAAATACTTATTGACTAAAAAACTCATCTATTAATTTTCTATAATATGCAAGATATTATTCTAGGCACTGAAAAGAAAAAGACAAGGATGAAAGAGTTCCACTCAAGGTGCTTATGTTTTTTCAAAAATGATTACATTATAATGGTATAGGTTTATACAAAATATATCCAAAATAGTTAAAACATGGTTTAGAAGGGGAAAAACACTAATCATTGTGAGGATCAAGAAAAACCCTTAAACAGGCAGTTGTGTTTGAACAATGCCTTGGAATAAAGGAATTCTAAGATATAGAGGCAAAAGGGACTTAAATCCAGGAAAGAAGGAAGGAGTGACAAAACAAAAGAAATATAGATTAGCACCCTGTCGAGTATGAAAAGTTAAACGAAGTGTAGTGTGTGAATGAGAAGGATGAATAATTTATACTTAATGGTAGTGAAGAATTTATTTAAAATTCTTTCACACTGTATTCAGAGAAGTCAAACAAACGAATTTATATTTCGTTTAAAAAAAAGGTTGTTTAGTTAAGGATATGAACCTCTTTGATGTTTAAAAGATTAAAAAACATAATTCTGAAATATTTAATAATTTTATTGATCATATTAACAATAATTAATAAAATGTCAGAGGTATTTTCCATGACCAGAAGTCCTCATGAAACCTATTCAATATTTATATGCTCTTGGAAGAGTAGATGTTCCTAAGGTTGACAATCAACATTGATTGATTAAAAAGTAATGAAAGAATAAATATTATAATGTGAAATGTATTTATTCTAATGGATGTCTGGGGAGGGTGTGACTTTGGTCTAAAAGACTTGTCTTTTATATAAACTGCACACTTTGACCCTCACCTTGGGCAGGTTTGATAAAAGGGGATCCTTGTCTGCTCAGACTTAGGTGAGTGGAATAAAATGGGCTAGAATTTACTTTAAATTAAATTCTTAGTTGGGTTCCTTATTTCATCTTACCATCTACTCTGCCCTTCAGAGAGCCAAACAAGCTTTGACCTAACCTCTTAATGAGAAAGAGAAAACATCCTGAATCTTCCCAAAATTGGTTATTTAATAATTATTTCTCTCTCCTCTAAGTTGTTGTATGCATTTATATTCAAGGGGTTCATGAACTTGGATGGGAAAATGAATCTTGAATAATATTATGTATACTATTTGATTAGCTTCTAAGCAATATTCTGAAAAAAATGTTTATGGATCTCACCAGAGTAGCAAGGGACCCCTTCATATAACACACACATTTGGATAGTACTACTATAGACATAATAGGGAGTTGGTTTTTTGAGTTGGTTAATGATGTGGTCAAACCTATACTTTAAGATCACTTTGGCAGCTAATCAGGATTAAACTTAAGCCTCAGAAGCCAATTTGGTTATTTTTACAATAATTGCCCAATTATTAGAAGATAACTGTCCAAAAGTGATGACAATGGATGCAAAAAAGAATGCTGTGAGTAGTTACAAAAGGGTTTATGAATATATTAAGCAATTATCTCCACCAACCACCAATCCAGAAGACACAGTAGCAAATGCTATTGTTTTTGAAGGCAAATTCTATTAGTCTGGTTTCTATGAATAGCATTCCCTTACTTCCCAACTCTGCGTTTTTCAAATGTTATCCATCAGTTAAATTCTATTTCAAAGGGCTTTTTCTTTTTGCCACAATAACAAATTCTTTTAATCTTAAATAATCCCTTGTCATTAACTTTAATAATCCTTGGCATTTTTTAAATTGAGTTGTTAATAATACCTTTTATTATACATTTCTTATGTTTCCTATCAAGCAGGAACTTCCTGGAAGGCAGAAGTTATGTTATCTTCTTTATTAGCACAAGATGTTGCAAGTGGTAAATATTAAATAAATATGTACTGAATAAATAAATCAATGTTCAATACATTCCTTTTTTCTAATGTTCTAATTTCCTTTTTTCCCCAGAATATGTGTGTGTATATATATATACATAGATATGTATGTATGTATGTATACATACACACACACACACACATATATATATATATGTAATTGCCAGTAGATAAAATTTGAATAAGTGTGAAATGAACAAGTTTCCTTGTGAAAAGAAAATAAATTGCAAATATATTGGAGGTATCAACATATTAGAATGCAACAGCATTTTCATTAATCTCATATTTGAAACACATATGTCTTAATCCTTTTTTCTTCTATGTGTGGTAATTATACCATCGATTTTCACTTGACAGTCTGGAATTAATACTTGAGTTTGCTATATTCTTGAATCTTAATTTTATGTATATTATTCTTTGCAAACTCCCTTCTGTGTGTATCTTTCTATTTCTGAATGTCTAACTGGCATTCTGTTTTTCTATGTGTTTCAGTGTGTCTGTCTCTGTAATACTTTTGTCTGACTCTTTTTTCCCCCTCTCTCTCTCATCCTCCTTTTCTCCCTCTCCCCAACACACTTGCGATTTTATTTATAACCTGCTTACTCTTGGGCAATTCATTTAACCTTTCTTTACATCTATTTTCATATCTGTAAAATAAGGAGGTTGGCCTAAATGTCTTTCAAAGTCCCTTCCACATCAAAATCTATAGTATTTTCCATGCCTGTGGTATTTTATAAGCATCCAAACAAGTTGCATCTGTACTTTCTCATTTTTAAAGTGTCAGGAGTGTTATACATTTTTATAGTGACAGGAAGAAGTTTAATCAGATATTTGCTATGAAATTAGAGTCACAGCTTGATTATCACAGAAAAGCAAGTTCCAGAGTTGAGAGTTACTTCAAAGAACCTCCTGTCCAATACACATCTGAATATGAGTTCCACCAGTAATGCACCTGTCAAGTGTTTCTCCATCAATGCCTAAATATATTTAATCAGAAGGAACCCATTATTTTCTATAGAGACAAAATCCACTTTTGTATAGCACTAATTATTATGAAGTTTTCCTTGCATCAATCATAACTTTTTCTTTAGAACCTCCACTTATTGTTGCTCATTTTTCCTTCAAAGGTCGAATGGAAAAAGTCTGTCCCCTTTTCCAAGTGACAGGCCTTCAGATACTTGTAGTCAGCTGTCATGTACCTCCATGCCTCAAAGACTTTTTCTTACATTTCCAGGATAAACATCCTAAGTTCTTTGATGAGTCTGAAGCACATTACCATGCTGATTGCCCTCCTCTGACCATTCTGAATAATTTCAATATTCATACTAGAATGTGACATTCATAATGGATCCAAGTATTTCAGATGTGGTATGAACAAAGTAGAATATTTCACTTTCCTAGCTTTGGACAATATTCCTCTTCAAATATAGTCTAATATTAAATAGCTTTAGATCATTATTTTCACTTGGTGTATAGAACTCAATGCTACATCTCAGAATTAATCTCTGACCTTACAGAAACAATTTGAATGAGTTTTCTAAAAAAAAAATTGACTTTGTTAATCCATAGGAATTGGCTACTTCATCATAAATGTTTCCAATTCATTGTTTCAGTATGGGATTGGGGAAGTGAGATGTACTGGACTTTAAAAATTCAGACTATATAATGTAGATCATAGTGTGAATACACAATACTTTTACAAATGACAAAGCTAAGAAATGATATTTCTCCTTATCCTGCATTAAATTCTTAGAATGATTTAATATGGAATGCTAACTAGGGCATCCATCCCACTGAATAATTAATTGTGTGTCTTTCCTCTTTATCCCAAATGGGCAATTTTGATTAATTTAAATACTGAACATTGCAATCAATAGGTTACAAAGAAAAAGGGAGACCAATCAATCCAGGGAAAAGGTTAGGGAATCACAAGAAAAAAATGGCAAGAAAGAAATACTAGAAAGGAATATGCTAAGTTAGAACAATCTTTCCATTCTTTAGAAAATCTAATGGTTGTACAAGATATTCAGATGAACTCAAGACTTTTACAAAGCATGGCAAATATTGTTTGGTTCTGAACCTGGAAGTGGTCAATAGTCCTTTGAAGAAATAGAGAAGGTTTTTAGATTTTTTTTCTTTTTTCTGACCATTTATTTGCTTCTCTACATACTTTGAGTTTTGAGTTTAAAAAAAAAAATCTCATGGAGTCCTTCCCTGGCACAAAGCTTAGTGTTACTTTGGGAAAAAATGGCATAATGTTCATCAAACAGCCAGAGATATGGACAGACTGTGGCTTGTTCTCTTCTTAAATGACTGTGACTAATTGCATGCTGCCATCCAAGCAATGTCCTGACCTATGCTTAAATGTATTTGGTACTTTGACTACTCCTTCTGACTTGAGGCTGGAAATAAAAACTGGCCTTTTGCCTCTATTTCCTTGTGAATTCTGTCAAATGGCAGAAGAAATGAATTTTCCTGCCCAGTTTGCTATTTTGCTAAATTTTTCCTCTGGGAATGCTCAGCCAGTGTTACTCTGGCCAGCAGTATAAGCAATGCACACATGAGTAACTATATATGTCTAAGGGGGGAAACAATGAACACCTATTTCTTTCTCTTTTTTTTGTCAAAGTTGAGATCCAGACTCTCCATGTCTAAAACACTTTCAGGGTCACTAATCTGTAGCCATTTCGCTAATGTGTGCCATGACAACTGCTCTACTTTCCATCTTGGATTCAGTCAGAATATTAGAATTTAAAGTTGAAGGAAAAAGAGATAGTGGGATAGTTGTGCCATGAATCCTTCTCCTTTCCTCCTTGGGGAGTCTCAAGATATTAGGAGGTCTCACTTGTATTTTTCCTATGTGTGGGTTAGTTTCATTTAGCATATGTTATGTGCTAATGAGATGCAACACTGATTGATTCTAAGAAGTATAAGATTACAAATTTACATAGATGTTTTCCTGATATATATATATGTATACATATATATATATATATATATATATATATATATATATATATGTGTGTGTATATGGAATTTCATCACTGTGGCTCAATTTTACCTGCAACCAACAGAATCCAAGAATTCCCTAAGAACAGAAAAAAATGGATTCTTCCCTAATACTATAAATTTGCTGATTTGTTATTGTATAAGACAACTAATGTATTGATAGCTCAGTTATAATATAAAAATTGACATTAAAAAGTTTACTGTTAGGTGGTCAAACACCAATAATTTGTAATTTTAAAGTACTTCTGAGAAAATATTCATATTTGATTCATTTATAAAGAGTGCTGATAATTTCTTGCAGTTCAGATCTAGCATAATATGGAGGCTATGGCATTGAAAAAAGCTAGCTTGATCTTGGACTATAGTTTCTAAAACATAGAAGTTATATTTCTGCTGCAATCTTCCTTGTTCAGACAATATGTATAGTACTATAGTACTGTTTTTCAGTTATTGTTACCATATTGTAGAAAGGACATTAAGAATATAAAGAATGTACAGAGGAGGCAACAGGATGATGAAGTGCTATTTTTCTATATGGATAGGTTAAAGAAACTTGGTATGTTTAGTCTGGAGAAGAAAAAGCTGAGGGAGAATCATAGCTGCCTTCAAGTATTCGAAAGTTTATCACATAGAAGAGGAATTATTCTTGTTCTGTATAGCTTCAGGGTGACAAAGAACAAGACTATAATATAAACTTGATATAAGGAAAACACTTTTGCAACTGAAGCTGTTCAAAATTGCTAAACCAGATAAGAATGAGAACCTCTCCTTCTACATAACAAGAGAGATGCAACAGTTTGACTAAAACTTACTTTGCTCAAAACAAATTTGTGGAAATGGTTGTGGGGGGGGAAATTAACTTTTCTTTACCTGAATATCCTAGTTGATAACAATTGGCACTTTGATTTTTATCATACGCACATATATATATATATATATATATATATATATCATATATATATATATCATACATATATATCATATATATAAAGCATCTTAAAATTTAATCTGCATAAAAAATTTCCATCCTATTATTAAATCTAGATAACCAGCAAAACAATACATCAAGTTCTGATTATTAATGTTCACTGATTTCTGAAGAATAAATGTGCACAATAATTAAAAATTTAACTAGCTGCTTTCAGTACAAGCTATTTCCACATACCACTGAAGATAGATAGAGATATTATATGTAGATATATAGTGTATTTGCCCAAAAATAAGACCAGGTCTTCTATCAATTTTTGCTCCAAAAGATGCATTATATTCAGGGGATGACTTTTTTTCTGTAAAACAATCTGCAATCAGGGCGGCTAGGTGGCGTAGTGGATAGAGCACTGGCCCTGGATTCAGAAGTACCTGGGTTCAAATCCAGTCTCAGACACTTAATAATTACCCGGCTGTGTGGCCTTGGGCAAGCCACTTAAACCCGTTTGCCTTGAAAAAAACCTAAAAAAAATCTGCAAGCATTCATTTATTACATTATCATCCATTTAATGTTTTAATGTTCATAGTATTATTTATTTATATTTAATAAATTTAATTGCAATTTATATTTAATCAATATATTTATAATTCAATACATCCAATATGTGTTGCAACAATGTGACCAACAATCCTAACTGGGGCTTATTTTGGGGGTAGGGTATTATTTGCATCCTGAAAAATTCATGCAAGGGATGATTTTCTGATTAGGGCTTAGTTTTCAGGGAAATACAGTAAGAAATGTAAATATTTCTTAATATGTACATCCATACACCCTACTAAAGATATAGATATATAGCTATGGATGATATAGATCTACATGGATTTATATTTAAATATAAATATAGCTATATGTGATCTACATTATCTATGAATATCTATGTTTTATATAGATTATCTATAGCTATATCTATCAATCTATACAGACATATTTATTGGTTATTTTATAAAATCTTCTCATATTAGTTTATATAACAAGGAAGAGACTAGATAAAAGGCTTAAAATTTTATCAAAATAAATGCATAAATCTATTGAAGAAAAATTTTTATTTTAAATTAGGATTTATTTTTCTCAGACAACAATATCAGGAAGCTATGTCTGAAAGACTTCAAAGGACATCTTGTGCCCATGTTTATGAAATCCCTATACAGATCAAATTGACTACATGAAATCTTTAGAGTATACTAAATTATTTTTCCTAAAGGTTCTTTGTCCAAATGCAACATATATTAAGATGATATATAAGATACAGAATTATTTATTATAATAAAAATAAGATTATTTTACAGAAATGTGGTTTGAGTTATCAAGTTTCAACTTAGTATTCTGCTTTCTTTGAATTATGGAGATTCTCTATAGCTTTTGACCATTAGAGTTATACCCAAGAAATCATTTATAATTTGAGAAGTTGAGAGCTGTAGTTCTACTGATTTTAATTATAATTTTTGAAAGCAAAAATTCAAACAGAAAAAAAATGAGATGCCATTGTAAAATAAATTGAAATTAAGAATCTTAAGGTTTACCTTATGGAATTATTTTTGCCTTTGCAACTATTCAGATTAAACTCATTTGTTTTACCAAACGGTTCTTCTCTTCAAGAAGCCAAAGACATCACAAAGTCACATGAATTTTAGTAGTCCTTACAGATACATATATATATATACATATATATATATATATATATATATATATATATATTTAACTGAATTTTCCATTTTACTAAGATCATAAAATCTACACTTGAAAATTATCTCAGAAACCATTTTGTTCAATCTAGATAAAAAAAGATCAGTAATATATTCAGCAAATAATTATATGTTCCAATCTAAATATTTAGACAGAATATGAACTGACATCCCAAACCTGTGGGTGCCAATTGGTGATAGCTATAATGATAACAGTAATATCAAAGTAACCAGTGCAAGACCTTGTATGCCTAGGGCATTAACTCAAATAGTGTTGATATTGGGGCAGCTAGGTGGCACAGTGGATAGAGCACCGGCCCTGGATTCAGAAGTACCTGGGTTCAAATCCAGTCTCAGACACTTAATAATTACCTACCTGTGTGGCCTTGGGCAAGCCACTTAATCACATTGCCTTGTAAAAAAAACAATAAAAGAATAGTGTTGAAATGACACTCTGATGTCTGGAGCTCAGGCCTACAGATAAGTAGAGCAGACCCAAAAATATTAGGCAAGCCACAATAATATTGTCTATAGTTCCTCTTTCTCTGATTTCTAAAATTATCATGGGATTTTTGGCCATGTATTTGCAGGGATTCATTGTTGTTGTCTACCTGCCATCTCAGACTGTCACTTATGTAAGACACCCTCTTTGATTATTAATCTACTTATATAATCTATCCAGAACTTTTGGATTCTTTCTTTGATACCAATTTTGATACCTTCTTTTGGGGGAATATCCTACTGAAGAGGAATTGTGCGAAAGACTAAAACCTATTTAAATACTTTTAAAGTGTAAGCTGAGCAAAAAGTTACTTTAAACAAAATTATATGTATCAGGTCAAGAGAGAAGTAAACACTTCTCCTTAGATTATATTTCCTTGGAAGAACTGGAAACTTAAAGGTTCCTAGAAGTATCTCTAAAAACAGGTGCATAAAACCCCAGAAACCTGGGATGGTAATCACTGGAAGTGTTATAGTCATAAACTGGGAAATTGAATAAACAGAAAAAAAAACTATGATCATTGAAAGTCAATATCATGATGAGGAAGATCAAAATACACACTCAAGAAGAACAAAACAAAATCAAAACTCCTATACAAGCCCACTAAGGAAATTACTAAATTTGTCTCTAATCATGGAAGAGCTAAAGAGAGATTTTAAAAATCAAGTAAGACTGGTAAAGGAAAAAATGAAAAGAGAAATGAGAGTGATAAAAGAAAATCATAAAAATTTGACTAAGAATTTTGTTAAAGGGGACAGACACAAAAACATAATGAATAAAAAACACCTTAAAAACAAGACTAGGTCAAATGGTAAAAGAGGAACAGAAATCCAATGAGAAGAATATCTTAAAGAACAGAATTAACCAAAATGAAAAAAGATGAACAAAAATTAACTGAAGAAAATATCTCCTTAGTGATACAAAAATTTAGAGAAGAAAATAATTCCTAAAATCTTATAATCATAGAAATGGAAGCTAAAGATATTATGAGAAATCAAAATATAATAAAAATTATGAAGAAATATTTCATTGGAAGAACAACTGAGCAGGAAAGTGGACCCAGAAAAAATAATTTAAAAATTATTGGACTATCTGAAAGCTGATCACAAAAAGAATCTATTCATCATCTTTCAAGAACTTATCAAGGAAAACTGCCCTGATATTCTTGAACCAGAGGGTAAAATAGAAATTGAAAGAATCCACTGATCACCTCACAAAAGAGGTGAAAATTCCCAGGAATATATCAGCCAAATTCCATAGTTTCTAGGTCAAGGAGAAAATATTTTTAAGCAGTCAGAAAAGAGCAATTCATGTATCATGGAAGAACAATCCAAAAATATTCCCTAAGAAAAAGTCTCCAGGTCTAGATGGATGTACAAGTGATTTCAAGCAAACATTTAAGGAAAAATTAATTCCTATTCTACCTATATTCTTTAAAAAATAAAATTAGAAAGAGTCCTGCCAAATCCCTTTTAGGACACTAATGTGGTGCTAATACCTAAATCTGGAAGAACCAAAAGCATCAAGAAAATTATAGATCAATCTTCCTAATGAACATTGGTGAAAAATATCTTAAATAAAATTTTAGCAAAGAGATTACAGCAAGTTATGACTAGAATAATACACCTAGGATGATACACCTAGGATTTACCAGATAGTAAGGGATGGTTCAATTTTAGGAAACCATTTGACATAATTGAACATATCAATAATAAAATCAGCAGAAATCATATGATCATCTCAATAGATGCTGAAAAAGCCTTTGATAACGTACAAGATCCATTCACATTAAAAACATTATAAAGTATAAGAATAAATCAACTTTTCCTTGTAATAACAAGCAGTATCTAACTAAAATAATCAAGAAATGTTATATCTATTGTGGATAAAATTGGAGCATTTCCAATAAGATCAGGGGTAAAACAAGGATTCCCCCTATCACCATTGCTATTCAATATAGAATTAGAAATGTTAGCTTTAGCAATAAGAAAAAAAAATTGAAGGAATAAGAATTGGCTATGATGAAACAAAGCTTTCATTCTTTGCAGATGATATGATGGTATACTTAAGAGGATCTAATAAGTTCATTTAAAAAACTCCTTGAAAGAATTAACAAATTCAGCAAAGTAGGAGAATATAAAATCAGAATTTCTATAAATGAACAACAAAGTCCAAGAGCAAGAAATAGAAAGAGAAATTCCATTTAAAGTAACTATAGACAACATTAAATACTTGGGAATCAACCTCCCATTACAAATCCAGAAATTGTATGAACACAAGTATGAAGCACTTCTCGGGCAAATAAAGCCAGATCTAAAAAATTGGAAAAAGGTCAATTGCTCATGGTTAAGTCAAGCTAATATAATCAAAATTACAATTCTACTCAAATTAAATTACTTATTCAGTGCCATACCAATCAAACAACCAAATAATTATTTTACTGAGCTAGAAAAAATAGTAAAAAAAAAAAATTATCTAGAGCAACAAAAGTTCAAGAATAATAAGGGAACTGATTGAAAAAAAATGGTAAAGGAAAGTGGCCTAACTCTACCAGATCTAAAATTATACTATAAAGTGGTAGTCATCAAAACTGCCTGGTAATGCTTAAGAAATAGAATAATGGATCAATGGATTAGTTCAAAAGAAACCACAGTAAATGACTATAGCCATCTACTATTTGACAATCACAAAGATATTACTTTCTGGGATAAGAGCTCACTATTTCACAAAAATTGTTGGGAAAACTGGAAAATTGTGTGGCAAAAACTAGTTATAGATCCACATCCCATATCCTATACCAAAATAAGGTCAAAATGGGTACAGGATTTAAAAATAAAGGGAGACACCATAGATAATTAATGGACCAAGAAATGCTCTATCAGATCTTTAGAAAGGGGAAAAATTTATGACCAAAGAACTAGAGAACATTACAAGCTGCAAAATGAATGATTTTGAATATATTAAATTAAAAAGGCTTTGCACTAATAAAATCAATACTGCCAGAATTAGAAGGAAAACAGAGCATTATGGAACTATGCCTAAAGAGAAATAAAAGTGTTCATTCCCATTGACCTAGAAATTGCAATTCTAAGTCTATATCCAGAAGAAATCACAAAAATAGGAAAAGTGCCACATGTTCCAAAATATTCATAGTGGTTCTTTTTGTAGTGGCAAAGAATTGGAAATTGAGGGGATGCCCAGCAATTGAGGAATGGCTAAACAAGCTATGGTTCATGAATACTATGGAATACTACTGTTCTATTAGAAACCATAAATGATCAGACTCTAAGAGAAGCATGGAATGACTTACAGGATCTGAAGCTGAGTGAGGGGAACAGAACCAAGAGAACAATATACACATTAATAACAACACTGTGAGATGAACAACCTTAATGGAAGCAGCTATTCGCAGTGGTTCAGAGATCTAGGACAACTATATAGGATAAGTTATGGACAATGTTCTCCCCATCCAGAGGAAGAAAAACAAAACAAAACAAGAAACCAAAAACCAAAAAACCCTTCAGAATTTGATGAAAACTTTATAAATATTGTCTCTTATATACCTTTTCCCCTTCATTTTAATTCCTCATACCAAAAAAGACTAGTCTTTAAACATGTTTATCAAAAATATGTATGCACATCTAACCAATGTTTGCTGCTTGAGGGGAGGGCATGGGAAGGGAGTTTGGAAGGAAATTTTGTAACTTAAAAATATTCCTGGGCATATGGGATGAAATAATAAACAAACAAACAAACAAACAAATAAATAAATAAATGATAAATGGATGAATGAATAAATAAATGAGAGAGCAAATAAATAAATAAATAAATAAATAAAATCTTGCCCTCCCCCCAAAAAAGAAATATGAATTCAAACAACTATGAAGTTATCACTTCATACCTATCATATTGGCTAAGATGACAAAAAAATGGAAAATGATCAATGTTGGAGAGGTCGTGAGAGGATTGAGACATTAATACATTGCTGGTGGAGTTGTGAACTGCTCCAACCATTCTGCAGAGAAATATGCAACTATACCCAAAGAGTAATAAAATGATCATACCATTTGACCCAGAAACTCTAATATTAGACCTATATCCATAAGAAATCCTAAAAAAAATTGTAAGTTCTATGTGTTCCAAAATAATCATACCAGCTGCCTTTGTAGTGGCAAAGAAATGTAAATTGAAGGCTTGGAGTATTGGAGTATAGTTGAACAAGTTATATTACATGAATGGTATGTGTAGGGGATTGTTTATGTTGAGGTCTGAGGGTTGTAAAAAGGTCATGGACCAGAGCATTCTAAGAAGTTTCCCAGAACTGTTGTTTTTTGGGAAAACTTCAAAAACCAGGTGTTCTGATGAGAAATTTCTGACTCTTGGATGAACCTTTATGACTTCCTTTCACACAGTCCCAAATTCCTTGTTTGCTTGGTGCACTATCTTGGGGTTTTGAGCAATAAAAGACATAGGCTAGAGAGTGGAGGGAGACTGCTCTGGGGAGACGGCTCTGTTGAGAGTCTCAGAAGAATGTAACCTGGAGAGGGGAGGGAGACTGCTCTGTTGAGAGTCTCAGAGGCAGAGAGACTTCTCTGTGGAGAGTCTCAGAAGCATGTAACCTGGAGGGGGAGAGACTTCTTGGCTAAGAGTCTTGGAAGCATGTAACCAGTCCTGAATAAATTTTCTGCTTTGCTGAGATCCTGCCTTGACTCCGGTTCTTTAAAAGGCACTGGTTGCCTCCTGTTCTAGACAGAAGACCTATTGGGGGTAAGTAATCTGCCTACCTGGTCAGGGGCAGAACCTGACAGTTATGGAATACAATGGTTTATCTCTAGAGAACCATGGAATGAGTTACAGGATCTGATGTTGAGCAAAGGGACCAGAAACAAGAGAACATTCTACACATTAACAACTGCATTGTGAGTTGATCAACCTTGATAGATGCAGCTCCTCTCAGCAGTTCAGAGAGCTAAGACAAACCCTGTTAGATCTGTTATGGGCAATGCTATCCCATCTAGAGGAAGTAAAAGAAAGGAAAACAAAACAAAACAAAAAATAAATCCATCAGAATATGATGAACCCTACATTCACTTTTTAAAAATTCTCTTCTTTCCCTTAATTCTAATTCCTCATATCTAAAATGACTAATCTGTAAATATGTTTAACACAAATGTGTATGTATAATATTCACCTGCTCAGGGGAGGGGAGTGGGAAGGGAGGGTGGAATGAAATTATGCGACTTAAATATATGCTTATGCTAATAGATGAATATTGAAAAACTTTCATAATATGCAATTGGAAAAATAAAATACTATTTTTTTTAAAAAGAGAGGTATGGATTTGGAAAAAGGGGAAGAGGGAGGTAGAATGGGGCAAATTAACTTACAAAAAGAGGCAAGAATAAGTTTTTATAGTGGATGGAAGAAGGAAGGGTAGTGAGTCTACCTTATCTATCTCATCAGAATTGGCTCAAAGAGATAATAACTCAATTGGGTACAAAAATCTGTCTTACCCTAGAGAGTGGAAGGGGATCAAAAACAGTGGGTAGAGGTGGTGATTGAAGTGAGGACAGATTGTGGGAGGAGATAAGCAAAACACTTTTGAGATGAGACAGGGTGAAAGGAGAGAAAGAGAGAGAGAGAGAGAGAGAGAGAGAGAGAGAGAGAGAGAGAGAGAGAGAGAATATAGAGTAAAAAGGAGCCAATTAAATAGGACAGAGGGAAATACATTTAAGAATTTTAACTGTTAAAAATATTGAAGCAATTTACTCTGATAAAGGCTTTATTTCTCAAATATAAAGAACTGGATAAAATTTTTAAAAATAAGAGTCGTTCCCCAATTGGTAAGTGATACATAGATATGAACAGTTTGCAGATTAGATTATGAATACTATCAATGGTCATATTAAAAAGTGTTCTAACTCAATATTGATTAGAGAAATGCAATCTAAAACAATTCTAAGCTGGTAGTATACCTACTGGATTGACTAAAAGGACAGAAAAGGGAAATCAGAAATGTTGGAGGAGTGCAGGGAAAATGAGACATGAGAACTACTTCAATTTCAGTAGAAGTAGGAACTGTGCCCAAAGGCTACAAAATCTTGCCACTGTTAGGACAGTATTCAAAAGAATGAAAACCAAAAAAGAAAAGAACTTATATGAACATGAATTTTTATAGCAGCTCCTTTCTTGTGGCAAGGAATTGGAAATTGATGTGAAGACCCTCAGTTGGGAAATGGGAACAAATTGGTATGTGGAATATGATGGAATACTATTCTGCTATAAGAAATGAAGAGCAGGATGTTCTCAGAAAAATCTAGAAAGATTTACCTGAGCTGATATGAAGTGAAATACACTGTGTATAAAGTAACAGCAATATTGTAGTATTGTTAGTTGTGAATGACAGTTTTTCCTAATCAACCCTGTGATCAAAGGTAACTCTAAAGGATTTACAATAAAGAGTATTATTCATCCCCAGAGAAAGAGCTGATGGTGTCTGAACACAGCTTGAGGCTTCTTTTTTTGGAAGGAACTTGGGGGCTATGATTTCTTTTATAACATGACTATTTTGGAAATGATTTTCATGATCACACATTTGTAACATTAAAAATTCAAGCTTTATACATCTAGATCCTAGGTTATTTAACTTGTAGAAACAAAAATATTCTCTTATAGGTTACTACCACCATAAACATTTTAAGGATTGAGTAAAATTTCTCATGGATCAAAGTCATTTATATCAGGCCCTGGATCAAATTTTATAGAATAAACATAACTTTTCTTTCTATATTTAGGAAAAAATACTTAAATATGAAGGGGGCAATATGAACTGTACTTAAACTTCACATTCTAGAAATATTCATTCTTATTCCGAGATATACCTGGTCAAACAGTTTAGAGAGTCAAAATATTTTTAAACTATAAATGACCTTACATTTTAAATAATCCAATTCCCAGATTATATAAAGGGGAAAAAATTGAATCTGTGAGCAGGTAAAGATTCCCACTTAAGTACAAATAATAAAACTAGTTCTTCATATCATGTTTCTTGATTTCTCATTCTGTATGCTTTAGCCAAGAACTTTTGAGGGGAGCAGAGGGACAAGACTTGTGGTTTCATTATTCGAAATAATTACTGGTATAGAAACTTCCTCCAATGATGATTTGGAAATTTCCTCCAATGATGATAAAAAAGGATGTTTTCCTGCATGTGAAAATGAGACTGATAACTCATTCAAAACTTCTCATTTATGAAGGCAGTTACAAGAAGCATATATAGATAGACATGGTACAGGAGGGAGTTAACCTTGAAGATATAATATATTTAAAAGATGGAGTTAATGGCGGGAAAAGGAATGTAGTGGGAGAAAGGGAAAGGAGAGTTAGAATGGGCTAAGTCATTTCACACAAAGGCAAAAAATAACTTTTGCAGTGGAGAGGAATAGGGGAAGATTAGAGGGAATGAGTGAGCCTTACACTCATCAGAAGTGGTTCAGAGAGGAATTTAAAATATATACTCATTTGGGTATTGAAATATATCTTACTCTAGAGCAAGATAGTAGAGGAAAGAGATGGGAGAAAGAATATTGAAGTAGGGAGAGGGGGTGTAGGTAATAGAAGAGAGGGAAGACTGGAAAAGGGCAGTCAGATATAACATGCTTTAGGAAGGACAGGATGAAAGGAGAGATAAAATAGGGGGTGGGAGGAAATAGGATGGAGGAAATACAGCTAACAATAGCAACTGTAGGAACTGTAGGAAAACATATTGAAGCAATTTCTCTGGTGGACTTAAGATAAAGAATGCTATCCATCCCTTCCATAAAAAAAAAGAAAAGGAAAAAAAGAAAGACTTGAAGCTAAGGCATTCCTAGGCCAATTCTATCTACTAGGCCATGCTGGGGTTATAACTTACTTCCTAACAAAACAAAAATCCAGAAAACAGTGATACAGACATTATTTTTAATGAAGAAACGAAGCCTTTCCAGTGCTAATGAGAGCAAATATACTATGAAAAAAATAATTAATACATTGTTTTCAATTCAATTCAGTTCAATTGGAAAACCATTTATTGAATCTGTACTAGATTTTATTAACAGTACTAAGTTGTGGCGGCTAGGTGGCAAAGTGGATAGAGCACTGGCCCTGGAGTCAGGAGTACTTGAGTTCAAATCCGACCTCAGACACTTAATAACTGCCTAGCTCTGTGGCCTTGGGCAAGCCAGTTAATCCCATTGCCTTGCAAAAATACTTTAAAAAAAAAGCAGTACTAAGTCCTAGGACTTCAAATACAAACATGACAGGGCCCTGTTGTCAATAGAATTTAATTATATTTGAATAAAACAGGGAAATACTCAAAAAAAAAAAAAACACACCCAGAGGAAATACAAAGTCATTTGAAGTTAGGAAGGTCATAGCACTGATAATTGGGGAAATTTACAAAAACCTCTTACAAAAGCTGACACATGGGCTCCAAGTGGAAAGACCTACATTACCTGAAGTTGAGTGAAATGAACAGAACCAGAAGATATCATAAACACTAATAAAAGTACTGGATGATGATCAACTATGATCGACTTGTTCATTTAAGCAATACAATAATCAAAGACAAGTTTTAAAGGTTTGTGATAGAAAATATAGGGAACTGTGGAGTTTAAATGCAAACCAAAACTTACCATCTTCAATTTTAAAAGTTATTTTAGGTGCTATGTATTATGTTTCTCTCATATGTGTTTTTCATCCATTTATATTTGATTCTTCCTTTACAATATAGTTAACATGGATCTAAGTTTAACATAATTGCACATGTAGAGCTATATTAAATTGCCTTCTGTCCAGGGAGAGGGGAGGAAAGGAAGGGAGGAAGAATAATGTGAAACTCAAAACCTTGGAAAAAATGACTGATGAAAACAATCATTGCATGTTATTGGGAAAAAAGATAATGTAAATATTTAAATTGTAAAAATATATAGAAATTAAAAAATTAAAATTGTTGCTGTTTTTGAGGGAGGAAAAGATAATATATTCTATTTTGTACATGCTGAATATGAGGTGTTTGGGGGAATATTCAGTTGGAACTATCCAAAGAACATTTGGTGATTCAGGACTCAAGACTCAGGGGAAAAACTGGAGCCGGTTTTATGGATATCAACCAGCATTCATATAATGTTAGGCTCAGAAAACATTGCATTTGAATCTCAAAATGACCCTCTGAGCTAGGTATTATTGTTCTCTTCCTTATACTAATGAAGAAACTGAGCCTGAGAGAAGTGCAATGTCTTACTCAGGGCCACATATCTAGTGAACATCTAAGTCAGATTCAAACTCAGTTTTATTTTCCAGAATCACAGTTCAAAAATCTATCAGTAAATTAATTATTCCTCATATAGCACTAAAAGTTGTCTCTATAAAAATGAGGATTTAATCTTTAGAAGTCGATTATATTATGTCTGAAACATTTATTATTGGTATTTTCATTTTACTGATAAAAAAATAAGATCAAGAGAAGTTAAGTGAATTGCACTAATAAATGTTTGAGTCAGGATTGTTGTTCCTTTGGTCTCTTGTTTTGAAATTAATGAGTAGTATATTTTTCCACCACTTTGATATATTCCTATCCTTAAGAAATTATTTCTCAATTGCCTCCTGATTTTGGTGTTTTTGAGCATCTTTTTAGTGTACTCTTTTATATGGCCATTTCTGCTCCCCCTCCCCATTTTGCATTCTCTTCAGCCCCATTTTCACTTTTTCTCTTAGCATAACAGAAATTGTCAAAAAATTGATTCCAAGTATGGTAGTTAAGATGCCCTTGATGATAAAGAGTTTGTTATAGAAATCCTTTCCTCTTTTCTTTCATTTCTTTAATGTCTTCTTTCTACACATATAAAATGAATGAATCCATTTCTTCCCACATGGGGATCTCAGAGAGCATTGAGTCCAACTTCCTCTTCTAGTTAACTCCCAAGACCAAGACTCAAAGAAGTTAAATGCTTGTGCCAAGGTCATAGAGATATCAAATGACAACATCAAAATAGAATAATATTTTTATTATACTAGTGTAGCAACAATAATAAAATTGAGGACCTGCTGCTTTAATAAGGAATTAACTTTTCTAACAATTTTTTTTATATTCTTTCAGACTGACTATTTTTATGCCTGTTCTTTGCCACAAGAAACTCCTGATTTTGATCACATGTTCAAGTACTGCCTACAATCTAATTGGTTGCAATAGCAATGGCATGTGAGAATCAGGGCAAACTTCTGCATCAAAAATGATTGTTCATTAAACAAAAATCAATCAATCAATAAATATTAAGTACCTGCAATGTCTCATTCACTGAATACAAAAAAAAAACAGTCCTTGCCCTTTAGGAACTCACTATCTAATGAAATTGCCTTAAATCTATCCTTTTTGCCAGGAATTCCTGTGATGGTGCCAAGTGCAGTAAAGTTTTAAATGTATTTGGAGTTTTACGTTCTGATGCTTTCAACCATATGCAAGTTATTATGAATTAGTTAATAAATGCCTTTTTTAGTAAAATGCACGCCTTTGAAGGTCATGTTTCATAGTTCTTTTGCATGTATAAATGCATTATCACTCATAACATGTTTATCTGTGTATTTACATATATGTGTGTATGTGTATATGAATATAATATTGTATATCTATGCGTGTATTTTGTACAGTTGTTTTAGTTGTGTCCCACTCTTTATGATCTTTATTGGAGGTTTTCTTGGCAAAGATACTAGAGTGGTTTGCTATTTCTTTCATGACCTCATTGTATAGATAAACTCAAGTCAATAGGGTCAAGTGACTTGCCCAGGATCACACAGGCAATAAATATCTAAGGTCGTATTTGAAGGCAGAAAACTGAGTCTTCCTGACTCCCAGCCCAGCACTCTTTCCACTATACCACTTGACTGTGGATAATTAGATAGATAGATAGATAGATATAGTTATAAAGAGATTTAGATGTCTATATAATGCATCTATCTATGAATATGTGTAAATATATATATATATATACAAATATGTATCATATAATTATGTTTTATATATATATATATATATATATATATTCCAAAATAAATTAGTTTTTATTCATCTTTTTTGAGGAAAAGTTCAAGATGTGGAGATATATATGTAAAATAATTCCTAGAACTACTTCATGAGAAAGTGAGCCATAGACAAACAAACCTATCTTCCTTGAGGAGAAGCAGACTCACCTGAATGGATTCAAACTATAAGCAGATGTACAGAATAGGAATGGGTATAATATTGCTAACAGCAGTAATGAACCAAATATAATTCCTCTAGTTTAGATAATTTAAAATTGATGATCTGAATATACACAAGCAGGAAATAAAAAAAGACTCCCACACTGCTAACTATTCATTTTCTGTCTGTTATTATGTAATCAATTTAATTTACTTCTTGGATAATACAACTACCAATTTCTACTACCATTATGAAATAATTAATTATTTAAATGTAGGAGGCTGCAATATTTTCTATTTATATAATAAGTCTATATTTTCTTTTAGAAAAATCTCACTCTATTTTCAACTTTTCCAAGAAATCTTAAACCACAGATTTTCCTGATTTCCTTATAGGATAGGAATTCTTAATCTTTTTTCATGTCTTTCTAGTGAAGTCAATGGACTACTTTCCATAATGATTTAAATACATATAAAATGGATAAAAGACAAAGGAAATCAATGTTATTGAAATACTCTATAAATCTTTACTCATTGTTAAGAGTGGCAATTGGAGTGCCATTATTATAAAGATAACAAATAGATTTACTTAGTACATGTATCTAAATATTGAACTTTGTCTTGATTGATCATTTCATCAACATTAAGTTTAGATGGAAAGAATTTTCCATAGTCCACATAATGCTGAATTAGTAACTATTTCTCCCAGAAGGATTATTGATTTTACAGTTACAGGGGACTTAAAGGGATCATTTTAACTGGATACTATGTTTATACTAAAATAAATATAATTAGGAATCAGCACTACAGATATAAAACTTGCTAAAAAATTAGAATCTTCTTTTGATTCACTCATAATCTTATAAAAGGTGTAGAGTGTGTTCAGGGAAAACTAGTACTTTGGTGTGAGGGTTTCTGAGCCCTATTCAGGCCTGCTTTCTACTTTTTGATGTTCACTTGAGCCACCTAACTCACACCTGTTACTTCAAGAAACTGTAGCATGCACAGTAGCCACACCTCAGTAAACCATTTCGGCAGGTGGGATAAACCAGGTTGAGGGTCACCAAGGGAGTATATACTCCAAGCAAATGAAGTCTTCCATGGTTTCATTTCAATGGCCATAAAGTCAGCTTAAGCAGGTACAGTGGAACACTTAGAGCTTGTTTAGAGATCAAAGATGCCAGTGTCATCCACTGCATCTAGAGTCATCAATAGTGGGTTTGACTCTGTCTTGCCACACTGGATCATAATGACTTTGAAAGAAAGAGTGAAGCAGTTGATTTAGGGCAGCTCAACCTCACTTAAAGACAATGTACATATGCATCAAAAGACATCACCCTTATTTTACCATTCCTCAAAGTTCTGTGGTGATAGATAAGTGATGAAGCAGCAATTGCGGATACACTGGGAGCTATAATCACAATCCTACACACAGGGAGGCCCAGACCATAAGGTCATTTCCCTACTGAAGGAAGCAGTGGGATTCAGCAACCTCCTGAGCAACTGAGCACCCCTATTAAGGATCATACTGCTCACCTCCTGATGTTAGGAAGTAATAGAAACGGTGTCCTAAAAATTGTCTACTTACCCAGTCCTGGTCTGATTACCACAGTAGGCAAGGGATCCCAAAGTGTGGTCAAGACACAAATAAATGTACAAAAACTTCTTCAAAGAAGATTCCATTTACCATTGGTGCATGGAAAGTGTGCACATAGACAACACAAGATTCAATAGACCTGAAAGATTAATGGCCCTTGTTGCAATAGAACTCAGAATGTATCATATCCAAATAGCAGCCCTGAGTGAAATAAGGCTAATAAATGAAGGCCAGTGTAATGAAGTCTGAGATGAATATACAGTTTTCTGGGGGAGCTGCAGGGAAGGGGAGAACTGTGAAGCTGGGGTTGGTTTTGCAATCAAAATTAATCTAGTCAACATTCATGAATGTTTACTAAAAGGAATGAATGACAGTCTCATGAAAATGAGATTGTCACTTTGAAAAAATCAAAGTCAAAGAAAAATTGCATGAAGATCTGGACACCCAAATCATTAGTATACCAAAAGAGGAAAGGTTTATAATTTATAATGCCAGAGTAGGTTCAGATTACCAGACATGACACTGAGTCATTGGGAGGAATGGAGTTGTAAATAGCAAAAGCAATGATCATCTACTGTAGAAAACTTGCATATCTCATGGCATTCTCATCACAAAAACCATCTTCCATTTACTAAATACAATAAAACTTCCTGGATGCACCCTCCCAGCAAACATTGGTATCTAATAGACTATGTGATTGAAAGGAGGAAAGACAGACAAGATATGAGAGTGACAAAGGCATTGTGTAGTGCAGAGTGCTGGACTGATCACAAACTCATCCTCTCTAAGCTAAATATTCATATTCTACCAAAGTGGCATTCCCAATGCAAAATGAATACTAAAAGAAATAATGTCAAGAGATTAGAATGTCTCTCTGAGCAGGAATAGTTTGTAGTTAACCTGGAGGGAAAACTGAGCCAAAACACAGCTGGCAATAGTGGAGCAGAAAAGAATGAACATCTTTCAGAGAACTGGTACATAGCACTGCCTTCGCTCATCTGGGCCAGAACACTAGCAAACACCAGGACTGGTTTGATGAAAATGTTGGGAAAATATATTTGTTGCTAAATGAAAAAAAAAAGAACTAGTTCATCCACTTCTAAGAAAATAGCTTTTAACTCCATCAAAAGAAAAGTTACAAGTGAAGTTTAAAGAGATGCAGGATTCTTTAAAAAGGCAGATGAAATTCACTTTTATGCAGACAATTACAAACCAAAATACTTTTATGAAACATTGAAGGCTATTTATGGACCAAAGCCCTATGTTGCATCTCAGCTACTCAGTGTTGATGGATCCACATTGATTAACAATAGGAACATTATCCTAGAGAGATGAGCTGAACACTTCCATAGTGTTTTTAACAGATCATCATCAATCAAAGCAGAAGTCATGAACATTTACCTCAAATTTAAGTCAAGCTGAAGCAACTGAAGAAAATATTTTTAATGCCATCAGGTTCCTTTCAAGTGGCAAAGCATCTGGTAATGATTTTATTCCACCTGAATTGCCAAGGTGGAAGATCCATTGCTTATCCAAAAGCTGATTGAAATTTTCCAGGTTATATGACATAAAGAATTCAAGGTTTACTCCATTGTTCACCTCTTATAAAAACAAAAGGAATAGATTAGCAGTGACAATCACAGGGATAATTCTCTTTTAGTCATTGCAGGTAAGCTTCTTGCCAGAATTCTTCTCAATAGACTAATCCTTCATCTGGAAGATGGTCACCTCCCTGAAAGCCAGTGTGACTTCAAAAAAGGATCAAGTTGATATGGGGCTTGCTGCCTATACAGCTCCAAGAAAATTTCCAGGAGCAGAATAGAGGTCTATGTACAACATTTGTTGTCCTTTGATACTGTCAGTCATAAGGATATAGAGAAAATTATGTCAATATTTATTGCTAAAGAAATTCATCAGTATTGTACATCAATTTCATGATGGCATGTTTGTCCAGGTTCTGGATCATGGACCATGCTCTTGAGATTTCCGTCACCAAAAGAGTAAAACAAGACTGTGTCTTTGCTTTTTAGCATACTTTTTAGCATGATGTTTTCATTCATGTTATTAGATGCCTTCACTGAGGTTGAACAAGGCCTAACGGTCAATTACCACACTGATGGCAAATTCTTCAACTTCAAAGGTCTCCAAGCCAAGACCAAATTGGAGGGAATGTTGGAACATGATCTTCTGTTTGCAGATGATTGTACACTCAATGCAGCCTCTGAAACTAAGATTAATTCTTTACTACTTGTGTTAAACTTAGTCTACCAATTAACACCAAGAAATCACAGGTGTTCCATCAGCCAACACCACACAATCAATAGGTGGAACCATCAATTACAGAAAATAAAGAAATTTTGAGTACTATGAACAAGTTCACTTACTTTGGCAGTGTCCTTTCCATGGAGGTACACATTGACAATGAGGCTGACCCACATACTGTCAGAGCAAGCTCAGTATTTGGGATATTCTGAAAGAAAGTGTGGGGAGAAGAGATATTAAACTAACTACCAAATCAATGATCTACAGAGCCAATGTGCTGGCCTTATTGCTATATAACTGTGAAACCTGGGTAATCTTCCAGCATCATGTCAGGAAATTGAATCACTTCCATTTAAATTGTCTTAGGGAAATTCTAAAGATCATCTGGCAAAAGGAGATACCAGATACTGAGGTCTTTCCTCAAGCTGAACTGCCAAGCATTCAAATGTTACTACAGATAGCACAACAATGATGACTTGTCTGCATTGTTAGTATGCCAAATATATGCTTGCCAAAAAAGACTATTTTATGGAGAACTCTCACAGGGCTCACAAGGGGGGGTCAGAAGAAGGGCTACCCTGAAGGTCACTCTTAAGAACTTTAGAATTGATGGGAGACACTGGCAGAAGACCACCCAAACTGGTGTGCCCACATCAGTAAAGGTCCTACACTCTATAAGGAAGGCAGAATTGAAGCAGCTCAGAGGAAACGTGATATCTGTAAATTTAGAACCAGGTGTTCATATGAACTATTTGTGCTTGTTCTGTGGTAGAACATTCCAAGCTTCTATTAGTCTGATTAACCACAGTTGGACACACTGTAATTTGTCTCAAACACAGTGAGGTCATTTTTTATCTTCTTCAATAACAAAGGACAAGAACCAACCATTCTTTTAAAGGATCTATGGGGTGTTCAGGGAAGAATAGCTACTCTGGTGAGGGACTTGTTGAGTCCTATCTAGGGCAGTTCATTCAACTTTGGTATCCACTTCTTTACTCACTGTCATCTATGACTCCACGAACCTGTAACATGTGCAGCAGTTACATCCTGGTAAAACAATCTGGGCAGAAGCCTATATCAGATTCTTATTTTGAAGGTAACCAACAGGACTTAACCCATTGTTGAATTAGGAGAATATCTCCCCAAATTTGTAAACTTTCCTGGGAAGAAAGGATGAATAATAAAAATCTGTTCCCACTATTATGAAGACAGCTGAAGCAGGAGCTATGGAGTGCTTAGATCTTGATCTGACATAAAATATTCCAAGGTTATTCACTGCACCTCAAGTCATCACCAATCATATGATCTTTTGTCTTGTTAGTGAACTTTTATGACTCTGGAAGAGAATAATAAAGATGATTTTGTGCAATTCATGTGCAAGTCAAGACATCAAAGAAATCGATATTAATCTGACCCCAATATTATGATGTTATTTAATCTCTGAAAATGAAGGATGAACAACAGCTATTTTAAATAGGATTTGATGATTGGAGAGTTCATACTGAAAGTTTCATCTACTTCTGATGAAGATAATACTTAACATCATAGAGATTTTTGTATTACTACTATATTGTTATATAAGGGTTCTTAACCTTTTTATCATTGACAATTTTGAAAGTAAGGCTGAATCTTTTATTTTCTTTTAAATAATTATTTTAAATGCATTTAAAAAATGTGTAGTGTTGCAAAGGAAACAAATTCTATTGAAATATAATTATATATTTTAAAATTTATGAACCTTTCTGTTAAAAGAATCAATTCTCAACTCATGAAAGATGCTCCTTTTAAAATTGATGATTGAATGAAAATCTTATTTTTTAATTATGCAGAAGGACAGATTCTGCTAAAGTTAGATCATTTTAGAAATTATTTAATAATTCTATTTACTGGGGGAAAGGAATTTTACTTTGATGTTGTGAGATGCAATAATATATATAATACATGTTATAAAATATACTGTTCACATATTTCTTAGAATAATTCTTCACAAATAATCATTTAGATATATGCACAAAGTGCATGAATATGCATACATACCTATTCCTGTTGTTATCATTATTAGATTAATATTAAAAATATTAAATTATAGAGGCAAATAGAAATTTTCAAAAGCAAAAATATAATGTTCCTCCACATTTGGATAAATAACTCATTTGACTTATCGATGTGATGAAGTTGACATCCAAGTTTGAAATCCCCTGCATATTTTTATTTCAATCCCTCACTATGATTTAAGGATGATATTGGCTTCTCTAACTTTATTTCAACAGAGCATAAGTTCTCACAAGTTCTGTCACTGAGAAGATTTTAAGTATATTTTTACTATTTTTTCAGTCCCCTAATTTTGTTCTTCTTCTTCTTACTTATCCTTATAGTCACTGATTTATGTGTGGACTACTCAAGTTTTCCATTATTTGAACAAGTTTTCCTCTTTGACATGTAAGCTATTTTTTGTTTCCAATTTTTTCATCAGAACTTTTATCTTGTTTTGTTAAAAATGTTTATTCTTTAATTTCTTTTAAGTATTATTATAGTCTATGGAAAATTCAATTTTTTCTTTGAGTCTCTTCTAGCAGTTTTCTCAGAATTCTATTTTATTTTTCTTTAAAAGTAACTTATTTTTTCCAATTATATATATAAAGATAATTTTTTAAATTTATTTTTACAAAATTATGAGTTCCAAAATTTTCTCCTCCCATTTTTTACTCACAGATTTCTAAAACAATAAACAATTTAATATAGGTTATAGTCTTGTAAAATATATATTCATATTTATCATAATTATTGAAGAAAAAGAGCAAAGTGGAAAAAAATATAAGGTAAAAGATAATTTCTCCATCTAGATTCAGAGTCCATCACTGTTTTCTTGTTGCTGTTTTTTTTTCCTGGCTGTATATTGCACTATCCATTATCAGTCCTTTGTAATTATTTTGGATTATTATATTTCTAGGAAGAGTTAAGTATTATAATTGATCATCACCTAATGCTGTTGTTACCTGTGTGCAATGTTCTCCTAGTTCTGCTTATTTCATTTTTAATCAGTTCATACAAGCCTTTCCATGTTTTTCTGAAATCTTCTTGCTCATTATTTCCAATTGAGTAATAGTATTCTGTTACATTCATATACCACAATTTATTCAGCCATTTCACAATTAAAGATCATGACCTTAATTTCCAACTCCTTGACAACACAAAGAGAACTGCAGTAAATACTTTTGTGCAAATAGGACACTCTCCCTTTTTTCTGATCTCTTTGGAATATAGAAATAGTAGTGGTCATGCTATACCAAAAGATAGGCAGAGTTTTGATGCCCTTTGAATATAGTTCCAAAATGTTCTTCAGAATGATTGTATCACTTGGCAACTCCATGAGCAATGGAGTAGTATCCCATTTTTCCACTTCCTTTCCAAGATATAAATCTTATTCCTTTTCATATTGTCAATCTGATATTTCTGAAGTTGTACCTCAGAGTTGCTTTAATTTGCATTTCTATAATCAAAAGTAATTTAGAGAGGCAGCTAGGTGGCACAGTAGATATAGAACACCAACCCTGGAATCAAGAGGACCTGAGTTCAAATCCAGCCTCAGACATTTAACAATTACCTGCCTGACATTGGGCAAGTCACTTAACCCCCCTTGCCTTGCAACTCCCCCCAAATAATAATTTAGAGATTTTTTAATATGACTAGAGATAGCATGGATGGTTTTATCTGAAAATTGTCTATTGATATCTTGACCTTTATCGATTGGAGAATTATAAATCTGACTGTTTTCTATGTATTTGAAAAATGGGATCTTTATCGGAGACACTTGTAAAAATATCCTGGCTTTCTGCTCTCCTAATCTTTGTTGCATTGGATTTGTTTGTGTAAATTTTTTTATTATAATAGAATATAATCAATATTATAATTTTTATATTTCATACTTTTTGATATCATTAATTCTTTCCTTCTCCAATGACCTAACAGGAAGGATATTGCTTGCTCCTCTAATTTGCTAATGGCATCACTTCTTATGTCTAAATCATGTAAACATTTTGACCTTTTGTTGATATAGAACGGTGTTGGTCTACATCTAGTTTTTTGTCATATTTTTTTCCAGTTCTACAAGCATTTTTTCCAATAGTCAGTTCTTAAGTCAGAAGTTAAGATCTCTGAGTATATCAGAAATTAAGTTACCATGGTCTTTACAAATCTTTCTTGTTTATCTGATTTATTTCATTGATTCACCACAATATTTCTTAGCCAGCACCAGATGGCTCTGGTGATTACTGCTTTATAATGTAGTTTGGAAGCTGGTATAATTAGGTCACTTTCATTTGCATTTTTTCATTTCCCTTGATAGTCTTGATCTTTTGCTCTTCCAGATGAATTTCATTACTTTTTCTAGCTCTATCAAATACTTTTTTTTTGTTTGATTGGTATGGTACTGACATAAATAAATTTAGTCAGAATTTTCATTTTTATTATTTTGTCACAATCTACTCTTCTGAAATTAATATTTCTTCAAATATTTAGATTTGACTTTATTTGTGTAAAGAGTTTTGTAGTTGTGTTCCTATAATTCCTAGACTGATTATATCAGATAGACTCCAAAATATTTTATATTATTTACAATTATTTAAAAAGGAATTTCTCTTTCTGTCACTTTTTGCTGGTCTTTGCTGGTAATATATAGAGATGCTAATTATTTTGTCAGTTTCTTTTCTAGTATGCAATTTTACTAAAGTTGTTAATTATTGCAGGAAATTTTTCATATATTTTCTAGGATTCTCTAAGTATACCATCATATCATCTGCAAAAAGTGATGCCTTTCTTTCCTCATTGCCTATTCTAATTCCTTCAGTTCCCTTTTCTTCTTTTACTGCTTTAACCAAGATTTCTGGTATAATATTTAAAACTCATTGGGATAATGGGCATCCTTGCTTCATCCTGATATTTTTCATTAGGCTTCTAGGTTCTCCTCATTACTGATGGTTTTAAATGAATAATGTATATCAATTTAAGTAAGATTCCCTTTATTCTTATTCTCTAGTGTCTTTTTGGTTGATTTTTTAGCAGGAAAAAGTCTTTTATTATTTTTCCAACTACTTGCCATGGTAGTTTTCAAAAATCATTTTTTCTGCAAGGTTTTGAATTTTACATTTTTCTTTCTCCCTTTCCTCCCCTTACTCCCTAACAGAAAATAATCTAAGGTAGGGAATACATGTATAATCATGCTAAATATAGATCTATATTAATCATGCTGAGACCAGTTATGTTCTCAGCTCGTGTTAATATGTTCTACACATAATGAGATAATCATATGATTTCTATTAACTTTGTTTTTGATATAGTCAATATTGCTGATAGTTTTCCTAATATTGAACTAATTCTGCAGTACTGGTATAAATCTAATCTCATCATAGTGTACTATGATGTACTATGTACTATGATGATGAATTGTTGGATTTATTTTTGTTAGTGTTTTATTTAAAATGTTGGCTTCCAGAATTCATTAAGGAAATTGGTCTATAATTTTCTTTCTCTGTTCTAACTCTTCCTGGTTTAGATATAAGCATAATCTTGTATCATAGATACAAGCCTATTTTTCCAAATGGTTAATATAGTACTCTAATTATTTTTCTTTTAACATGTGGCAATATTCGTTTGTGAACCCATCTCACCCTTAGCTTTTTTTTCTTAAAGAGTTCATTGATAGCCTCTCTAATTTCCCTAAGATGAGGTTATATAGGTATTCTATTTCCTCTTTTGATAATTTATATTTTCAAAAATATCCATTGATTTTGCTCAGATTATAATATTTGTGGAATATAAATGGGCAAATTTTTTCCTAATTGCTTTAAATTCCTATTTATTTGTGGCAAAATTAACCTCTTTATTTTTGAAAGTGGTAATATGGTTTTCAATTTTATTTTATTTAATCAACCTAATAATGGTTTATTAATTTTATTGACTTGTGTTCTTTTCCCCATAAAACCTACTCCTAGTTTTATTTATTAGCTCAGTATTTTTCTAACCTTCAGTTTTTCTTTTTCTTTTTTTTTTTTTTTTGGTTTTTCAGGATTTTCAATTTCATGCTCAATTAGGGAGTTTAAACATTCCCTAGTTTTTTTTTTAATTGTATGGCCAATTTATTAACGTTTTATTTCTCTATTTTCTTGATATAACAATTCAGAGAAATAAATTTCACCTAACTACTTCTTTGCCAGTATATTATAAATTTTGGTTATTGTCTCATTGATATCATTCTGCTTAAAGCAATTATTGTGTCTCTTATTTTTTCCTTGACCATTTATTCTTTAAGAATCAATTTTTTACTTTATAATTAAATTTTAATCTCTCTTTCCACTACCCTTTGTTGAATGTAATTTTATTGCATGAATTTGATACATTTAATATTTCTGTTTTACTAAGACGAATTTAAATGGCAAGTACTGCTGAGAAAGAAGGTATATTCTTTTCTCTTCTCATTCAACAAAGATCTGTCATATCTAGTTTTTCTAAAGATCTATTCACCTCTCTAGTTTCTTTTTGGTTGGTTTCATCAACTTTTAAGAGGGGACAAATGAGGACTCACACTAGCACAATTCTGCTATTTCCTCCCGTGGCATACTTAATTTCTCGTATAAATATTGGTACATATGTTTAGTGTTGTTCCTTCATTGTTTATGGTATCTTTTAGCAAAATGTAGTTTCCTTCCTTATCTCTTTCAATTAGATCTATCTTTGTTTTTTCTTTGTATGAGATCATGATTGCTACCTTTTTTTTTTTAAACTTCGACTCAGGCATAATAGATTCTTCTCCAACTCCTTTCTTTTACTCTGTTTCTCTCTGTTACTCTCTTTGTCTCTCTCTACTTCAAGTATATTTTTTGTAAATAGCATATTGAAGATTCTGGCTCTTGATCTACTCTGCTATCCACTTCCATTTCATTGGAGAGTTAGTAACTTCACATTAATATTTGTGATTACTACACTTGTATTTTTTGCCATCATGTTTCCTCTTGTTTGTTTGTCCTCTCTGTCCTTTCTCCCTTTATTTTCTCACCAATACTCCCTCCCTTAATTTACCCTCTCTTTTCCCAGTCTCCCTCCTTAGTTAATCTCTTCTGTATGATAAATTTCTATGTTCAATTAATTGGGTATGTTATTCTCACTAAGTCAATTTGGATGAGAGCAAATTACAAGCATTGCCCATTGCTCAACCCCTCATTTTCCCTTCCATTGTAATAGGATTTTTGCACCTCTTCGTATGAAATAATTGACCCTTTTCTACTTCTCCCATATTTCTGATCAATCCTCTTTCTTACCCACTTAAATTTAATATCCTTTCCTCATATTCACATTATTACCCATATCCTCTGTCTATATAAAGTCCTCCTAAATGCACTACTATGATTCAGTTCTTAGGAAATAAAAATATCTTCCCATGTAGGGATGTAAATAGTTTAAATAGCAAATATTGAATCTCTTTTTTTCTCTTTGCTTTTTACCTTTTTATGCCTTGATATAGGAAAATCAAAATTTTTGTTCACCTCTTTTCTTATGAAAGTTTGAAAGCCTTCCATTTCAATGAATTATCATTTTCCCCCCTTAAAGAATTATGCTTAACTTCAATGGGTAGGTGATTCTTGATTGTGGTTCTAACTCCCTTCCCTTTCATATCATATTTCATGATCACTGATCCTTTAATTTTGCAGATGATAATTTCTATGTAATTCTGATTGTATTTCCCTGAAAAGACTTGTTTCTTGATGTTTGAAATATTTTTCCTCAGCCTGGTGATTCTGGAATTTGGCTATAATATTCCTTGGAGTTTACATTTTGGGATTCCTTTCCAGAAGTGACTGGTAGATTCTTTCAATGTCTATTTTACCCTCTGATTCTAGTATATGAAGGAAGTTTTCATTGATAATTTTTGTCCTAGTCTTCTTTTTTATTATGGCCTTTATGTAATTCAGTGACTCTTTCTCTCCTAGATTTATTTTCCAAGTCAGTTGCTTTTCCAATGAAATAATTTGCATTTTCTTCTATTTTTTCTATTCTTTTCATTTTTTTGATTGATTCTTGATGTTTCACAAAGTCATTAGTTTCCACTTGCCCAATTCTCATTTTTATGGAATTATTTTCCTCAATTACCTTTTGTACCTCTTTTTTCCATTTAGTACTTTTTAAGTAGTTTTTTCACTCCTTTTTCTTGGTTTTCTTACATTAATTTTTTCACAATTTTTCATTTACTTATTTGGTTTATAAAATTCCTTTTTGAGCTCTTACATGAGTTCTTTCTGGATTAAAGATCACTTTCTGTTTCTCTTTTGGCTTTTTTTTCCTATAAGTGTTTGGACATTGAAGTCTTCTTCTGAGTCTGTGTCTTGATTTTCCCTGTCAGCAAAGCAATATTCTATCATCAGATTCTTTTGTTTTGTTTTTGTTTTTTGCTCACCTTTTCCAAACTTTTCCCTTACTTTTAAATTTGAGCTCTGCTTCTAGGATGGAAGGGGTATTATCCCAAGCTTCTTGTGCTTTGGGTTGCAAGTCCTGACTGTTTGCTTGGTGCTACACTGGCGATATCTCAAGATTCATGGGGTTAACTCATGCCTGGTGCTGAATGAGGGGTTGGAATGGGGTGATATGTATGGTTGGCACTGTTAAAGTCTTCAGGGGTCTGGAAGAATACTTGGTGTGTCCCTAAGGCATGCAGAAGTGTCCTAGTGCTGACATCTGCCCATTATTCTGGAACCACTCTGAGGTTTATGGGGGTGAAGGGTCTTCTGGGGACTGGTGCCTGTTTGTTTGATTGGCCCTGCTGAGATACTTGGAGTATACCTTTGTGGATATTTTCCTATCCATGCAAAACTGGGCTGCAGTACCTCCATCTGACTTGTGAACCAGAGTCTGCTGCTGGCTTCAGGATGCTTCCTGTCCTGGGCTGTACCTCTTCCTTTTACTTTCCTCCTGACATTCCAAGTTCCATGGGCTTCAAGATTGTTTCACCCCTATATTTTTGTTGCTCTGCCATACTAGTTGATATATTCCTTGATTTACTTATATCTCAGTTCTTTGTTACTCAATTTGGATTTTGTGCCAGAACTAATCTCTGCCCCCCATTATACTTTTGGTTGAGGTGGTCAGTACAACTTAGTCTAATTCTGGAACTCCTCTGTTCTTATTATCAATGTTATCACCTCAGATTATCATCCCTGTCCTCCCTAGGTCTTTGAGATTTAAAGTGCTGAACCTCAGTTTTCCTCTCTGACAACTTGCAACAGGGTTGTAGGAAGCCCTTGGCTAACCTGGGTTGCTGGCTACATCACAAGAATTCTCAATCTAATGTTAGTCACTGTCCTGTGGTTGCTATTTCTTCTTGCCATAACAGGACCAAAATAACATCATCATATTGGGGCCAAGGTAGAGTATGTCTGACTATCACTGATCAGGCCAAGGTGAACTCTTTAGATTCTACTGCAGATCAGAGAGAAATAGTTCATATAAATATTTAGAATAAATATATTTCTTAAATTTGAACATATGTTTCATTTGAGCTACTGAAATTCCACTATATTCATAGAGCATAGTGCCTTCCTTGATATAGGCATGCCATGCTGGGTCATCCTGAGACATTATCCCCCATGTCTCAAACATGATGTCAAATTCTTCTCTGATACCTTGAGAATGTTCTTGTACTACTTCTGACTTCCATGTGAGCACTTGCCTTGTGTGACTTTTCCATAAAAAGTCTTTTAAGGCAATCATATATTTGACATCCAAACAACATGGTTATTCTATTAGAGTTGCACTTTTCTGCAATAGAGTTTGAATGCTTGCCAGTTCAACTCAAGAATAATCTCAGTGTTTAGTATCTTATCTTGCCAAGTAATCTTCAGAGTCTTTCTAAGACAATTCAAATTTAAGACAGCATAACTATGTACATACAAGGCATATAAAGAGTACATTAAAGGTAATCTGAGAGGGACCTGTACTAGCAGTAGGGAGTGAGGATATCCTGGGAAAATATTCTTTTAAAGGAAAGAATTAAAGCTAGTCCTGAATGAAGTTATAAGGAAACTAAGAGGCAAGAATGAATGGGCTGAATATTCAAAGCATGGGAGACACTATTGCAAAGACATAGAGCTAGAAGAAAAGGCATTGTGAAAGGACTGAGAGACCTGAATGAGATGAGACCTGAATTCGGAGACCTCAATGAGATGAGAATTCCTGATTTGGAGGTGAGCAGCAGAATTACATAGTCATGATACATAGCCTATATAAAACAAAGCACAGAGATAGGAAGATGGAATGTTGTATACAAGGAAGAGCAATAATAGAAATAATAAACAAAAACTATCTCTTTGGAATTTTAAAACATTTCATAATCTACCAATTGACTATCTTGATATTCTCTATCCAAAATTTGATAGACAGTGCCCATTATTTGATCAGTGCACATATCTTAGACAAATATTACAAATGGATAATGAGTTAGGAACAGAATTGAGCAAGAAGTGAAAAGCAGATTATATTTCATAGTTTTCATAATACTCTCAAGTTTCTCCCTGTATAAATGTCTGTTTGCAACACCTAGGTGGCATAGTAGTAGAGTGTAAAGTCTGGAGTCAGGAAAACCTGAGTTCAAATCAAGTCAGATAGTTCCTAATAAAACCAAGACCAAAAAAAAAAAAAGTAACTTTTCCATAATCTCATTGCCAGTAAATAACAGTTAATAATTGATCCCAGTACTATCTGATTTCAAAGTTGGTACTCTTACCTAACTTGCTACATTGTCTTTCAATGGTACTCAAATGCTACAGAACCCTTAACTTCTAATAAAATTATCAATGAAATACTATTTTTCACTCAATAACACCTTATTGTTGTGCATTTCATTTTATTCAAATTCTTTGAAAACAGATGCATTTAAATATAAAATAGATGGCAAATAATAACTAGAGAATTCAGATAACCAAAATGCTAACTCCTTGATCATTTTGGATAAATAAGAGTTAAAGTCTGTGAGTAACATTATTGTTATCATTCTCCTTCCTCACAGGAAATAATGAACATCTGGAGAGATATAAAATCTCTAAAATATGAGTTATACTATTAATGTCCCCATATTCAGATCAATCACTGTACAATATAAAATTGTATGAGGCTAAATCTAATATTTATTGCTTCTTATCACTATAATTGTAAAAAAAAAGTATGGAAATTTGGTTACTACCATATGGAGTAATGAAAAATACAAGACAGCTGGCAATAAAATGTGCTTTTTTTGCATATATTGTGCAAACTAGCAAGAAAACACAAATAAACATGCTCTACTTAATGCAAAGGATATGAGAAAAACTTTTACCTCCAAAATAATAAATACATAATATAAATCAGAAAATATGAGTGAGGAAAATGATCTAAGTGAACAATATATCTTAACCTACTTGACTTCATACAGTTTTGCATATATAAAAAGTTTCACTTATAATACTTTAGAATCTTTAAGTTTGAATCCCTTATTTATAGCCAAGAGGAGAAAGTTAATATCATTTAAAACTTGTTTCAATATCCTTAGAGGCAATGGTGAAAAGGAAACTATCCCTGTCACACCTACTTGGAGATAAGAATTTAAAATTCATTCTTCATCTAGAAATCTAGATTAAGTATTTTGAGAATAAAAAATCTTAAGATTTTTAACCTGGAATGGATCTTGAGAGATCATCTAGTGAACTATTGATGCTTTCAGATGGCAAAACTTTTTTTTTTTTCTAGAGAGGATAAATGGTCTACAAAAGAGCTAGTTAGTGGCAGAATATTGAGCAACATCCAAGCATATAGATTCATGCTGTCATTTACCAGAACCATTCCTGGACAAGATAAGAGCATAAATTTACTGAACAGAAGGACTTGATGCTTACTTGATGCCCAAAAAACTCCAGTGTATTTATTTTGACATTAAGATAAAATAAAAATTCTTCCATTTGTCATGTAAATCCCTGTGCAATCTTACTTACTTCCTTTCTAGAGATTTCACATAACTCCCTTTCACACTTTCTAAGGTCTGCTTAAATTGTCCTATCTGCTTTTCTTCACATATGGATTGTACTCTCAGCTTTCAAATTGATCTTGTTAAAATCAAGTTCTGACTATATCATGCTGTTTCCAATAACCACCATTTAATAACACCAAAAGATTCTGTCACCTCCAGGATCAAATATAAATACTGTGCTTGGCTATCAAAGTCCTTTATAACTAGTCCTCTTCCTACCTTTCCAATCTTCTTGTGCTTTGCTTTTTCCCATAAATTGGGCAAGGCAGTGACATCCGTCTCTTAGCAGTTCCTTGCACATGAAACACCCGCCATCTCCCAGCTCCCAATATTTTCACTGGCTATTCCATATGCATACAATGCCCTCTCTACTCAGTTCCACCTCCTAGCATCATTTAATAAATTATTGTTGATTCAATAATAGCTTCAATTTCTGTCCAAGCTAATGGACTACTAAAATTATTCCACTATTCCCCAAACCCATCCCACTTCAGCTCACAGACTTTATCCTACTATATCAACAAGATACCAGTTAAAAAAAGAAATATTTAGATTATGCTAGAAATGATTCTTGAATTTTCACTTGACCTCTCACCCTCTGCACCTAACCAATCACCAGTTGTGTGATTCTGTTGCAACTAAATGGTATATTTTCATTATATCTGATTTACTTTTTTAACAACTATAAACCAAAATTAGAAAAACTAAACTTTTATAATCATGTTTGTGCTTGTAAGTGTCAATTGTGGACTCTTTATATATCCAAAGTTATTGATATTTTGAAAATGATCCAAAATCAGAAGTAACTATTGATTTGATGGATGAAAATAATATTAAAGATGTATTGCATCTCCTTTACTGCTGCACTCTGAATTCCACCAAGCTTTTCTATCTTACTTGTGACTGTAACTTCATATTTGTGAAGTATCCAGCTATTAGAATGTGACCTACTTGAGTGTAGGTATTCTTTTGCTTTAGTGTGCTATATACCCAGAATGTTTTACACATGTTCTTGCATCTGTGCTACTATGTTTGCTAGTTAATTTATTTGAATCTTAAGAAATGTCTTCCTTTTTAGTCATACAAAGATGAGCTTATAGTAAGAAAGTAATTTAAATGTTTTGTGGCTACTTTTTTTCAAATAATAAATCAGAACTTCATTATAATTTCAATAGATCAAGTTTTGTAAACTGTTAAAAATTCTACAAATGTCAAAAACACTGAACTATTTTTAGTGCTTTCATTGTTTAAGGAACACCTTAATTGTGACAAATCAAGAAGAAAATTATAGAGAACTATGAGTCAATTGAATTTATGCTGGTTTAATTTTAAGTGAGATTTATTATGACTATTATTATTATTAATTATTATTATTTTTTCAAATTATCCTAGTTATGTGTGCCTAAGGATAATGCCTAAAAATTGATAATATATTTATTAGAAAGAATGTTTCAAGTCATTAATTCTCATTTCATTCTTTTAGATTATAGGCTAAATTATTAAAAGACTGGTCTAAAAATAATTAGTAGTCAATTAGCATCTGAGTTAGTATGCAATTATTTTTAAGATTTCAGGGTCTAGACCCATTGTAGAATGGAAAAAAGTCAGTTAAAAACAAGAAATTGAAAAGAAAAATAGTTTCTTTTATAGAAATTCTAAAAATAATAACTCAATATTTTGACCCAGAACACTTTGAACCATTTTAAACTGTTTATAAATCTTGATATGCATTCCTAGTATATGTGATTTGAAATTCCTGAAGAAGAAGAATTAGAACCTAAATAATTAGGTCAAACTACTTATCAGAAAAATCTAAAACACAAATAAAGGACTCTACAGATTGAGAAGTCATCCAGCAATTTAAGAAAATAGACGAAAAATTTATACAGAGCTAGAAATTGTCACCACATGTCTTAAAAAATAGAAATATATATATGAATTTGTGGAAAATATTTTTTTGACTTTAGAAATGTTAAGGATATTAGATGTTGGGATTTGAAATGTTAGCATTTGCAATTATGGATCTGAGTTTGATTTTAATTTTATTAGCTATGTTTCCTCCAGGCAAGTAATCTTATGTCTTTTTTTTATCTAAGTTTACACTTCTGTAAGGGGACAAGAGTAGCACTCAAATCCCAGATTTATTGTGAGGAGCACAAGACTGCAATATGTTTGGCAAAAGACAAATGTTATACAAATGTTAACTTTTAAAATTATTTATCTCTTTAATTATATGTAATTGTAGAAATAACTTTACAAAGCTTTTATTAGTTAATCATATGTTATTCAGACAGTAATAATTTTTGTTTCAGGTTTCAAAAACATGACAAGCTTTGACTATACTAGAAAGAAATTAACCAAAAGTTATTTGAAACTTATGAAAATTATGAGATTATTGAGTTATTTGAAGATATTATATTAA
The DNA here is from genome assembly GCF_037893015.1 of Macrotis lagotis. Taxonomy (NCBI): domain Eukaryota; kingdom Metazoa; phylum Chordata; class Mammalia; order Peramelemorphia; family Peramelidae; genus Macrotis; species Macrotis lagotis. The sequence goes on along the minus strand of NC_133658.1, from coordinate 196,157,898 downwards.
TAATATGTTTAAATATATATTTAAAGAGGAAAATTGCTAACTATAATAATAAATATATTAAATAGAATTTCCATAGCAAACTTTTTATTGTGATTAGGCTAATTTAATTAAATATGTTCTGTCTGGCTTAGAAAAACAGATTCCTCCCTGATACAAATACCTTTTGGCTAAAGGGATTTATTTATTTATGGTATTTAAAGTAAATTTTGCTCTTTCAGAGAAACAGTCAAATAGTTTCTACCTTTCAAGTCTAAAGCCATTGATTTTGGTGTTTTGATGTAAACTTTGCTGTCATTCAAGGACCTAAGATAAGATTCAATTACTGAAGAATCTCTTTATAAGGTTAAAGGTAAGAACTTCTCTATTGTTCTATTTTTGTTCTAATAAATAAGATTTCAGTAGAGTAATAATTCATGGTTTAACTTGTGTCATCCTAATTTGGAAATTTGATTTTTTTGTCATTTAATATGAAATCAGAACATTTCTAAAGAAATAAGCAAAATGCTTGAGAGACATAAGTTCAGAGAACAATAGTCTATGTTTGCCTATTTGAGCATAATTAATAGACAGTATTTCATAAAATAACTGTGTACCATTTGGAATTATTGTATTTATTCATTTTGTCTTTGCTTTTTAAGCATCATAAATCAAAATAACGGGCAGTATTAAGATGATTAAGTTGTGATTTTTCTTTTTTTCTCGGTTTTTGCAAGGCAAATGGGGTTCAGTGGCTTGCCCAAGGCCACACAGCTAGGTAATTATTAAGTGTCTGAGACTGGATTTGGCCACACAGCTAGGTAATTATTAAGTGTCTGAGACTGGATTTGAACCCAGGTACTCCTGACTCCAGGGCTGGTGCTTTATCCACTACGCCACCTAGCCACCCCTAAGTTGTGATTTTTCTATGGATCTCCTTCTGTTATCAATGTGAAAATATAGACACCATGTAGGATATTTGTGAACCGAATTCATCTGAAGCTCTGATTATGGAAAACTGCTGTTAAAAGACATTATTAGGCAGAGCCAAGATGGCATCAGGAGAGGACCTTCTCTCAGTTGCTCTGAAGCAAAACTTATAAATTAACTACATTTTCCAGAGACAGAACCCACACAGGGATCCAGTGAGGCAATTCTGCAACCCAAGGTAACCTGGAAAAGAGCAGAAAGGCTCGGTTCCACAAGGTCAGAGGGGTGGCCTGCCAGAGCGAAGGAACTTCAATCTCCTGGAAGCAGCCCCAAGGGAGCTGGAAGCCGCGACTCACAGCAGCAGGGGCAGTTTCCTGATCTACACACCAGGGAGCACCAGCCACAACTTGGGGGGGAAGCAGGGGACCTCTGCCAGAATGAGCATATGAAGCCCAGCCCTCAGGGCACACAGCAAGCAGATTGGCCAAAGCAGTCCAGATCCAGGTAACAGAAGCAGGTGGAGCCAGTAAGCAGGAGCCCCCAGGGCATGAGCACACTGAGCCTACCTAGGGAGGGGAGTGAAGAGAGTGCTTAGCTCTGTCCTCTGCCCCTGGAACAGGACTCTGGGGTTCTAACCACATTCACATCCTGATCACAGTCTAGGCCCCCCCAATAGAAAAGCAGGGCCCCCCCACCTCAGCCCTGTGGCAGAGGGAGGGAGCTTATGGTCATTCACAGAACAGGAGGGAGAACAGAGACTCACACACTGAGATCCTTGTGGGGGTGTCCCAAAAGCTAGGAAAGTACCCCAAAACCAGGCCCAGGCTGGGAAAATGAGTAAGCAGAGAAAAAAGAGGATCACCATTGAGAAATACTTTGCCTGTGATCCCAAGAAGGATCAAAATACTCAATCTGAAGATGACGAGGTACAAGCTCCTGCATAAAGACTCCAAGAAAAACAGAAATTGGGATCAGGCCAAGACAGAGCTCACAAAACACTTTGAAAATCAAGTGAGGGAGATAGAGGAAAAAATTGGGAAAGGAAATGAGAGAGATGCAGGGAAAACATGAAAATGAAGTCAGCAGCTTAGTCAAGGAGATACAAAAAAAATGCTGAAGAAAATAACATGTTAAAAACCAGCATAGGTCAAATGGATAAAACAGTTCAAAAAGTTATTGAGGAGTAGAATGCTTTAAAAAACAGAATTGGCCAGATGGAAAAGGAGATAAGAAGGCTCTCTGAGTAAAACAAATCCTTCAGACAAAGAACACAACTCAGGAAGATTGCTGATTTTCTGAGAAACCAGCACTCAATAATTCAAAACCAAAAGAATGAAAAATTAGAAGAAAATGGGAAACATCTCATTGAAAAAAAAATGATATGGAAAACAGATTTATGAAAGATAATCTAAAAATTATTGGAATACCTGAAAGTCATGACCAGGAAAAGAGCCTTGACATCATTTTCAAAGAATTATTACAGGAAAATTTCCCTGATATCCTACAAGAGGGCAAAATAAAAATGGAATCCACTGATCTCATAGAGAAAGAGATCCAAAAAAAAAAAAAAACAACCCCCAGGAATATTATAGCTAAGTTCCAGAAATCCCAAGTCAAAGAGAAAATATTACAAGCAGCCAGAAGGACACAATTCAAATATTGTTGAGCTGCAATCAGGATCACATAGGACTTAGCAGCAACTACATTAAAAGCTCATAGGGATTGGAATATAATATTCTGGAAGACAAAAGAGCTTAGAATGCTACTGAGAAGCAGCTACTCAGAAAAATTGAAAAAACTGAAAGATGAACTTTCAATGAACCAGGGGAATTTCAAATGTTCCTGTTGGAATGGCCAGAGCTGAACAGAAGGTTTGATCTTCAAATACAGGATTCAGGTGAAGCATAGAGAGTAGAGGAGAAGAGGAAAATATGAGGGACTTAATGATGATGAACGACATGTATTCCTGTATAGAAAAATGATACTGAAAATACTCATATGAACCTTCTCATTCAATAGAGCAGGTAGAAGAAGCTTTTATAGATGAAGCACAGGAGAAAACTGAATTTGAAGATATATTTTGGTATAAAAATGGATTCAATAGATAAAAGGGAAATGTAATGGGAGAAAGAAAAAGGAGAGGAGGAATAGGTTAAGATATTTCATATAATAAGATTTTTCTTTATTACAATGAGTTATTACAATGATGTTGAAGGGGGGAACGTGAGGGGGAATGAGGGAATCTTTGCTCTCATCAGAGGTGACTAGGAGAGGAAACTGCATATATACTCAATGATGTATAGGCATCTGGAGTAAGAAGGAGAGAAGGGGGACTGGGGAAATGGGGGGGGGGGATGTGAGTGATGGAGGAGAGGATGGACCATGGGGGGAGACTGGTCAGATATAACACATTTTCTTTTTTACTTCTTGCAAGGGACTGGGATTGGATGGCCTGTCTGGGACCATAGGGTTTGGTGGATGCTGGGTAAGGGGTGGTATGTGGGTTCAGGGCCTCTTAGCCCCAGGGCTGGAGATCTGTCTGCTGCACTACTCAACTACTCTACAGCAGAGACAGTGAAAGGAGAGAGAAAATATAGATCATGGTAGTAGAGAAGTATGAATGGAGGCAGTTGTGATCCGCAATGGCAACGGTGGAAAAATATGGAAGTAACTTTTGTGATGGACTTATCCTAAAGAATGTGATCCACCCGCAACAGAGCTGGTGGTGTTGGTACACAGACTGAAGCACATTTTTTATTATTATTATTTTTCTGGGGAGTGTTGCAGGGCAAATGGGACTGGGTGGCCTGCCTGGGGTCGCACAGCTGGGTGATTGTTGGGTGTCTGAGGCTGGATTTGGACCTGGGTGCTCCTGGCTCCAGGGCCAGTGCTCCATCCACTGTGCCACCTGGCTATACCTATTATTATTATTATTATTGTTGTTGTTATTATTTTATTTATTTTAATTTTTTTCTCTCCCCTTTACTTTATCGCTCATGCAGGTCTATATTCTTTTGGGAGGAGGAGTATTACATTTACTCTTAAAGAAGCATATTTTAGTAATGTATAAAAGACATTATGAGACCAATAACTGATAGTTGTCTAAGTCTGCTTCCAGATCTTATCACCAGGAAATATTGTTGGGCTAATGTTCTAAGACCCCATAGGGTTGTACATGAAAAATACGCAGATGGAGTTCTCATAAGAAAAAGACTAGGAGAACAACTACTTGGTACAGCTAAGGTAGATTTCTTCTTACTTAATTTTTCCAACATGGCCTTTGCAATGTCCCACCTGACTGACTTTATGCCTGGATCAATGCAGTTGACCATCTATGGGAACTCTCCCTGGAATTGACATCTATATAAATAAAGGAATAGTTACCCTTATGTTATTTATAGCAAATTTATAAAATGATGACAGATAATCTGTTTGAATACCATATGAAAGCCTTGTCTTGTATTCTAATATTGCAGTGCACCTGACTTACTATAATAAGATGCTGGCATGAGATTTGGGTCATTTGACCTGCAGTTTTCTAAATTCTATCCATTAATTAAGCAAGTGTTTAGCTTTTGAATCTGCTATTAGCTACATGTTACTGTATAAATCTCAGTTCTTTAATTTTTTACAATACTACAGGCATATTTAGGGAGATGAAAAGATTTGTGTCACTAGGATGTGAAAATAGCAAAGTTAGTTATGTAAACAGTAGGATGGCCTTGTTTTCTATTTTCAAAATGGATCTATTTTTCAGCTAGGAGTTTTTGTTCATTTTAAATATGGCTAAAGGTTGAAAAGGTTTTATTACAAATAGCCCACACACATATATACATTGTGATGAAATTGATTATTTAATGTATTTATATATGTATATATATATATATATATATATATATATATATATATATATATATATATATCTTACCTGAAGCTTTTGTTCCAACTGAAGTTAATCTGACAAGTTTTAAGGAATTCTGAGTTTTCTGTATATCACCAATTGATGACTTGAAACATTCTTTCTAATAAAATATATTATCAAATTGTTAGGCATTATCCTTAGGCACACATAACTAGGTTAATTTGACAAAAAATAATAATTAATAATAGTAATAATAAATCTCACTTAAAATGAAACCAGAATAAATTCAATTGGCTCATAGTTCTCTATAATTTTTTCTTGATTTGTCACAATTAAGGTGCTCCTTAAACAATGACTTAAACACCAAAAATACTTCAAAGTGTTTTTGACCTTTGTAGAAATTTTTAACAGCTTACAAAACTTGGTCTATTGAAATTATAATCAAGTTCTGGTTTATTATTTGAAAAAAGTAGCAACAAAATATTTAATTTACTTTCTTACTATAAGCTCATCTTTGTATGACTCTCTTAAGAACACTGACAGGGGGGTGTGTGAGATGTCAATTTCAGTCATCCCTTCCTCATTAGAACCTAGATTTTTAATTCTAATCCTAAAACATAAACTGGTTCATTTACAATTCCATTTTGAGCAGTTGTCATTTGACATTTCCTGGTAATACAGGACCTAGGACTAAGATCATCTCTAGTCATTAAGGAATACAGAAAAAAAATGTGTGTATATAACTTAGTATGAAAATATGTATTATATAAGTGTATTTATTGTATAAATATTGTATAAATATATGTATATACAAATATATGTATTATACCAATACAATGTGTTTATAAGGGTATACACAAATATACACAATCAAAAGAATTCACTAGGAAGATTTTTTACTTAAAAACTCCACTCATGTACACTTAGAATTGTAAACTTAATTTAATTAACACTTAATTCTAAACTATAACTTGAGAAATTATGAAAATATGATGTAAATTGGAAAAATAGCTTGTCCAAGATTGTATAATTTCTTCATTCTGAGGCTAAGTACTGAGAACTCATAGAAATACTCTTGAAAAGTTTCACAGAATTTCAAAATTGGAAGAGACCTGCATTTCTATCTAATCTAAACCACATTGCATAAAGAATCCCTACACCTTAATACACTTAACAAGTAATTAGTTAGCCATTACTTGAATGCCTTAGGTAGTTATAACTAACAATATCCAAAAGCAAAACATTCTATGGGATCTATCTCCTTGTAAGAAATTTATCTCTTCTTTAAGTTAAAAAATTGAGTGTTTTCAATTTTTGTCCATAGCTCTGAGTTATGTTATTTGGGTAGAAATAAAATATTTATTCTTCTTCTTCTATATCATTTCCTTTCAAATATTTGAAGATATACTATCATGTCTCCCTTTAAGTAATCTTGGCTACAGGTTAACTGTCTCCATTTTCTTTAGTCAAAGTGTATATACCATGAACTTGAGACCTGTAGCTCTTCTTGTGGACCTTCTCTAGATTCTCAATGCTTATACCATACCAACCTGTACATAATTCCCTACATGTGGTCTGATCAGACAGAAAGCAGCATTACTATCACCTCTTTAGTTCTGAAAGTTATTAATATTTACTCAGTTTAATATTATTTTAGTTTTTATGGCATCTTTCAGATGGTATAGCTCATGATCCACTAGACCCTTATATTTTAGACAATGTGCCATCTAATCATGTGTTTCCATCTTAAAATTTGAAGTTTTTTTTTCCTATAAAGAAAAAATATCTTTGGAAACACTTCTGTTTTCATGTGAACTGGGCAAACTTTCTGCAATTTTGTTATTTGTTTATTTGATACATATAATCTATACTTATCTTTCTCATTGATAAAAAAAATATTAGGCTTCATTGTATCAAGAACTAGAGATTCCTTCTATTCTGACACCAGACTATTAATACCTATCTCCTAAATTTGGTCATTTAAAAATATTTAAATTCATATGATTTTACTATCAGGCTAAATTTTTCATAATTTTTATAAGATATTCTGTAACAATTACTATACATTATACTATTGTCAGGATTTTATATTTTTAATGATATAAATATTTTATTTATTTTGCAATTACATACAATGGTGGTTTCTACCAATCATCTTATTCACAAGGTTTGGAATTTCATAAATTTTTTCTCCCTCCCTTCCTTCTGTCCCTCCTCGCACCAAAAGAAGGCACTCTGATATAGTCTTTACTTTTGCTTCCATGATATGCATAGATACAAATTAAATTTGTTGAGAAAAGAAGCAAATCCAACAAGAAGAAAGAAAACAGTAGAGGTAGCAAATTATGTAATATACATGACATCTTTTAAAAATGGAAGATAATAATCTTTGGTCTTCATTTAATTTCCATAGTTCCCTCTCTGGATACAAATGCTATTCTCCATCATAGATACCCTAAAATTGTCCCTAATTATTGCATTGTTGGAGTGAGCAAATACATCAGTATTGATCATCACCCAGTGTTGTTTTAAGGTATATAATGTTCTTCTAGTTCTACTCATTTCACTCAGCATCAATTCATGCAAGTCTTTTCAGGGTTTTCTAAAATCCCATCCCTCATGATTTCTTATAGAACAATAGCATTCAATCACATACATATACCGCAATGTGTTCAACCATTTCCCAGTTCATTAGCATCCCCTCAAATTTCCAGTTCCTTACCCCTACAAACATAGCTGTCATGAATATTTTGTACATGCAGGATTTTTACCAATGATCTTTCCATGATATCAAGTATTATGGACATTTTTATTGTCCTTTAGGCATAATTCCAAATTACTCTCAAGAACGGTTGAATCAGTTCACAGTTCCACCAACAATGCATTAGTGCTCCAAATTTCTCATATCCCTTCCAAAATTAATCATTATCCTTTCTGGTCATATAGGTTCATCCGAGAATTGTGAGGTGGTACTTCAGAGATGCTTTAATTTGAATTTCTCTAATCAATAATGATTTAGAGCAATTTTCCATACGACTATAGATAACTTTGATTTCCTCACTCAAGAATGGTATTTCCATATCTTTTGACCATTTGTCAATTGGGGAATGCTTTGTTTTTATTTTATAAATTTGACTCAGTTCTCTATATATTTTAGACATGAGTTCTTTGTCAGAAATTGTTTCCCAATTTACTCCATTCCTTTTGGTCTTGGTTACAGTTGTTTTGTCTGTTCAAAAACTTAAATTTAACATAGTCAAAAATATCCAGTTCATTTTTTCTATAATATTCTCTGTCTCATCTTTGTTCCTAAATTGCTCCCCTTTCCATAGATCTGATAGGTAAACTATTCTTTGTTCTCCTAATTTGCTTAAATATTATTTTTATGTCTAAATCCAGCACCCATTTTGAAGGTATCGTGGTATAGAATGTGAGATGTTGGTCTAATCCTAGTTTCTGCCATTCTATCTTCTGGTTTTCCCCATTTGTTTTCAATCAAAGAGTGATTTCTTATCTCAGAAACTGGAATCTTTGGGTTTATTAAACAGTAGATTAATACAATCTTTTCCTACTCTCTCTTTTGCACCTAGTCTATTCCACTGATCCACTACTTTAATTCTTACCCAGTACAAGACAGTTTTGATAATTGATGCTTTTTAACAGAATTTTAGATCTGGTTCTAAACCATCTTCTTTTGCATTTTTAAAATTAAATCCCTTGATATTCTTGACTTTTTCTTCCTCCCTCTGAATTTAGTGATTATTTTTCCTAGTTCACTAAAATAATTTTTTCTGGAAGGTTGATTGGGGTGGCACTAAATAAGCAGTTTAATTTAGGGAGACTTGTCATTTTTATTAAATTAACGTGGTTTATCACTGAGCAATTGATATTTGCCCAGATGTTTAGATCTTATTTTATTTGTATTAAAAGTGCTTTATATTTACTTTCAGAGATTTTCTGAGTCTGCCTTGGCAAGTTGATTCACAAGTATTTTATGCTGTCTGAAGTTATTTTAAATGGACTTTATCTTACTATCTCATACTTCTATATCACACTAGTAATAAATAGAAATGCTGAGGATTCATATGGTTTTATTTTATACCCTACATCTTTGCTAAAGTTGCTAATTATTTCTAGTAGATTTTAGATGATTTTAAGGGTTCTCTAGGTATACCATCATATCATCTTCAAAGAATGAATGTTTTGTTTCTTAATTCCCAATTCTAATTCCTTCAATTTCTTTTTATTCTCTTATTGTTAAAACTAATATTTCTAATACAATATTAAATAATAGTCATAAAGAGCAACCTTGTTTTATCTCAGATCTTTAGAAATTCTTTTTAGCTCATCCCCAATGCATATAATGCTTGTTGAAAGTTTCAGATAGATACTTCTTATCATTTTAAGGGACAATCCATTTATTCTTATACTCTCTAGTGTTTTTAGTAAGAATGGCTGCTGTATTTGGTCAAAGAATTTTTCAGCATCTGTTGACATAATCATATAATTTCTATTAGGTTTGTTATTGATATAGTCAATTATGCTGATAGTTTTCCTAATATTGCACCAGATTAGCATTCCTGGAATAAACTCTACTTGGCCATAGTGTATTATTCTTGTGATAATTTACTGTAATTACTTCAAAATTTTTGCATTCATATTTATTAGGGAAATTGGTCTATAATTTTCTTTCTCTGACTCTTCCTGGTTTAGGTACCAGCAGTCTTATTTGTGTTATAAAAGGAATTGGGTAGAGTTCCATCTTCACTTATTTTTTTCAATAGTTTATATAGAAATGGAATCAATTGTTCCTTGAATGTTTGATAGGATTCACTTGTGAATCCATCTGACCATGGAGTTTTTTTCTTAGGGAGTTCATTGATGGTTTGTTGAATTTCATTTACTGAGATAGGAATATTTAGATATTTAATTTCCTCTTCATTTAACTTGGGCAATTTATATTTTTTATAAATGTTCATCCATTTCACTTAGATGATCAAATTAACTGGCATATAGTTGGCTGAACAGTTCTAAATTATTCTTACCTCCTCATTGGAGGTGAATTTCATTTTTGATACTAGTAATTTGGTTTTTTCTTTCTTTTCTTAAATCAGATTAGTCAAAGGTTTATCTATTTTATTGTTTTTTTCATAAAATCAACTCTTGATTTTTTTATTAGCTCAATAGTTTTCTTGCTTTTGATTTTATTTCTCCTTTAATTTTCAGAATTTCTAATTTGTTATTTAATTGGAGATGTTTTATTTGCTATTTCTTTAAATTTTTTAATTGCATGGTAAATTCATTAATTTCCTCGTTATTTTTTTAATATAAAGCATGTAGAGACATAATATATCCCCTAATAACTGCTTTGGCTGTATCAGGTTTTATAATGTATCTGTTATGTTCATTTTTTTCTTTTTTCTTTCTTTTTTAGAGGGGAGTAGGAGCTTTAAATAATAGTTCTTATATGAGGTTAATATATAGGATGAAGAAATAAAATAATGTTTTTAAGAAGAAAAAAGCTCAAGATGCACTTGAAAATGACTTAGTCTATAAGCCTAAGCCCAATCATAACTGATAACAATGAAGGTTAAGAAAAAGGAGTTTCTGAAGCAGGCCTCCCAAAAAAATATGTGAGCAAAATATGTGATTTACAAATATACTTATTAAACAGAAGCAGAAGGGTAAATAAACATACATACTAAGCAAAGAATAACTAAATAAACTACCCCATTTCTAGATATTATTAAAATAAAAAAATGATTTGCTATTTGACTACAATTTGTGATATATTAATATAATGTACCATTACTATGCTACAGGAAACAACTCACTAGAGAATACAGAAAAATACAGAAAGCATTGTATGAATTGATACAGAGTAAAGTAAGAAAAAAAACGAAAACAGTGAACATAATAACCATAGAATGTCCAGTGGAAAGAATAATCACAAAACAATTGATAATGAATATTGCAAAATTATAAAGTCATAATGAATAAACAAGAATAGACTACTGCTACTCCTTTGCAGAAATGGGTGCTTTTTTGGGTGTGGAACAATGTATATTATGTCTTTTTGGTCCATAAATTGAGCAGTATTGGTAATTTATTTATTTGTTTATTTTTATTTACTTATTTAAAATCTTTTTTTAATTCTGTTTCTCTTAGAAAGAGAGAGGTTCAGGATTAAATAGTATTTACAAAAAAGATATAAACATTTATTTTTGAAATAAAGAATTTAGATAGAATAACCTCTATGGTTCATTCTACCTATAAATCCCTAATCCTGTGATCAATACAATTCAAAAATAAGATTTGTAATTTCATATATATGGAGAAAAACCTGAGGCAAGACTTGCTGTCATACATGCTACCTCAGAAAATTGCTAAAGTAAGACTAAATGATGTTGCAAAGAGCTTAGAGAAAATAACTGTTATATAGAATAAATAGGGAGGCTGTCGAGCAAATCATGTTTCTCAATCTGAATCTGAGTAGCAATATCATACTACAATTCAATTAAAATACTGTTTTAATAAAAGAAGCATATATATATATATTGTTTGTCTGTGATTACAATTCAGCTTTTCAAAAATTATATTGTTGAAGCATTCAGTTTGAAGATGACATAAATATACTCAGAATTTGAGATCAATAATTGAAGGGTGAATTAAGAAAATTCAATTTTACACTCATCAGGACATAGTAAGTGACCTTATTTTGGGCCAAAAGAATTTTTGTAAAAGTTAACATGCTTCCCTGAAAGTCATATTTGATTTTTCAACAAAATTTGATAAGCATATTTCAGAAAAATATAGTCTTTAATCTTTAGGAAAATGTGAATATATCATCTCTGATGCCTTCACTTAATCATTTTCATCCAATTGTCCTGTTTCAAAAGAATAACCTTGATGTCAACATTTTACAAATAAGATATTAGCCTTCTGTGCTGTAATTTGTGTTTTGATAGAAAGGCAGAGATAAAGTGATAAAATTGGGAAGAAGGAAGGAAGAAAAGAAAGAAGAGAGGAAGAAAAAATTTATTAATCATCTTGTATGTGTCAGACAATTAAGTGCTTTGCAAACATTATTTCATTTGATATTCCCATCATGCCCAGGATATACATGTTACACATTTGTGTGTGCGAGTGTGTATGTTATTAGAAATCATCACTTATTTTAATATACAAGTATGTATAAAAGAATTCAGCATGAACATATATATATAATTAAAACACAATATAAATAATTTATTCATATTAAACATACTTACATGAATTATTTATATATAAATTGTCTTTTATTATATATATATATATATATATATTATTACCAAAATATTTAAAGAAATATAACATACTATTTTGTGGTAGCAAAAATATAGGCAATAGACTAAATGCTCACATACTAGGGAGTGGCTAAACAAATTATAGCAAATGAAAAATTCAGAGAAACATGAGAAGGCACAAAAGAAAGTCAAGTGAAATAATTGGAATTAGGAAAATAATAAAGACTGTGACTATGGTAATATCAATTTAAAAATGATAACAACTAAAAAAATTGTAATTTAAGGTTCAATGTAATACTAAAAGAAAGCAGAGTAAATGAAACTGTATTCTTTGATAAAGATAGTTTCTTCAGTCTCTCTTCTTCTACCCTATTTGGTGAGGAAAGGAGAAGTCATTCATCTATTTTTAGGCATCTAGCTTCCAGGTTTCTCCTCATTAGTAATAAATAAAGGAGTAAAAGGACCAAGTGATTTCTTAGATGTCTTCTTTATGATTCTTTGAACTCAACAATATTCAATAAGCATCTTTTAAGTGCCATATTCCAGATAATGTGCTAGATAATAGACATACTGAAAAAAAAACATAAAAAGAAGTCCCTACTCTAAATACTTGACATTCTATTAGGAAAAGTTGAATCATCCAAATAAAGTCATAAATATGGATTATGTATCTATCTTTGTGTGTATAGATGTACATGCATACATGCACATACAGATATGAACAGCAGACAGTTGGACAGTCAGAGAAAGAGGGAAGCATTGTGCAATTGTGAATATAGTTCTGTTCAAAGTTAGAAGATTTGGGTTTGAGTTCTCACTCTATCACGTAATGGCTATCTGCTATGTGATCCTAGAAGTCTTACTTTACTTCTCAGTATAACCCATATGAGTCTTTAAGAAATTATTTTGTTGATCACCTCCTAATTTTGATTACAATGGGGTGTCTTCTTCAGATGTTCTGTGTAGAAATTAAATGACAGATCTAAGTGAAAATGAAAGGAAGTAAAGTAAAAAAGAAAAGGACACCCCAAAATGAAGTAAAGAAATCTTGAAGTATTAAAATAAGAGGATATTAAGGGGAAAATAAGGACATCCTTAAAATAAAGTTTATACTACATAACAATGGTAACAGCAATCAAATAAAGAAAAAGTTATCAGTACTACTACCACCATCATCACCACCATTACCACTACCCCCATTACCACTACTACTCCTCCTAAAACTACTACGACTACTACTACTACTACTACTACTACCACAAGTTCTACTACTACTACCACTATAATAATAATAATAATAACCAGAATTTATAGTGTGCTTTAAATTTGGAAAACTATTTATCTATCTTTTTAATTTCATTATTCATAATAATTTTGTGAAATAAGCGCATTATCTCTATTTCTAAAGTTGATGGAACTAAAACAGCATAGCTTTAAGTAATAAGTTGTCCAGGGTCATACAGTGTCTGAGATGGGATTTTAACTTAGGAAATATTAAGGGCCATTATATATACCAGTAAAATATCTGTCAACCAATTAGATTAGACAGATTCTCATAAAGTTCAGATAAAACCATTTCAATACCCTACTCAAAAAAGGGGGTTCTCTATTACCTCAATAGGTAAAATATAAACTCTTTTATTCGATATTTAAGGTTTCATAATCTTTTCCCAATCTAACTTTCCAGCCATATTACTTTTTTTCTAAATTCTCACTAACCATGATCTCATTAGAGCTTGCCAAACAGTTTTCAGGGCTGTTTATGCACTTTTGGTGCAAAATTATAACTAAACTTTCACCTGTGACAAAACAGATATGACGTGCACAGAGACTACATCTTGATAAAAACCATTTCAACTGATGAGCTGAAGCAGGCAGATGGTAACCAACAAGGCTTAAACCCATTAGGGATTGGGAAATGTCTACTTCAAGCATGTGAAGACTTCTCTATGCCTGCTATTCTCTTCATATGATATACTGTCTTACATCTCCATGCATTTGGACTGACTAGGTCCTAAAACACAATCCCTTCTCACTTCTATCTCTTATTAGCCCTTGCTTCCTTCAAAACTCAGTTTAATGACCAAATTCTATATAAAGTCTTTATGACTATCCCCAGAAATTAATACTTTCTCCCCAATATTTTCTCCTACATTTATTCTTTATATATTTTGCATATACTTGATTCAGTTCATGTTTTCCCTCACTCCCAGTACTGATCATTGAGAGGAGGAACTGTTTCCTTTTTGTCTTTGCATCTTCCATGTCTAATATAATACCTGCACATAACCACTACTCCATAAATGCATGTTGAATTATCAATTTGATTGTTAGATTATACAGTAATTTTAAACTATTTATGAAGTATTCAATATAAGGTTCAATTTACATCTAGGTTCCAATCACTATGAATAATGAATCCTATGAATTCATACTATATATTTCTAGAGGGATGGAACTAAACAATAAATTATATAATTGTAGCTTTGAAGAGTAACTTCAAATACATGTAACTACTTCATGGAATCCATTATTCATACTATCAATTTGTACACAAGTTTTCAGAAAAACATTTTGTGACATAGTCTCTATTCTTTAATTCTATTTTCTCAAACCTTCCATTTTAGAGAGAAAAGTCTATCTTATGTTCTCATCTCTATAGTTCTAATAGTTTCCAGTAAATTTAATTTACTGAACATATTTCTTCTCATGAGGAACCCATTACAGTTCTTCATTTAGGTAATAAACAGTTTCTAAGAAGTAAGACTTTATCCATATACTGGTAACAGAAATGACAAATTATAAATATGACTAAAACATAAATTTATACTGAGAATATATCTTAAAGATTATCTGATCTATGCCCTCATTTTACAAATTAGTCTGAGATATAAAATGATTTTCCAACCCCACACAGCTAGCATGATAAAAAAAAAACCTGAAACCAAGTTATGTCACTCCAAATACTGAGTTCTTTTCACCATATTATGATAATTGATAGAATTTGGAGATGGAAGAGACATTACATGTCATCTAATACAATTTTGTTATTTGATAAATGAGGAATATAAGGCAGAAGAAAAATAATTTAACCAGGATTACTTAGTGGAATTCAAACTCAGGTCCTCTGACTACAATACTTACTCTTTATATTTTCATATTCAAATTTGAAATAATGTTTTCTGAAGAAGCAACAACTTATTTGCAATATATGTAAACATATATATGTGTATATGACATATATACTTATGTCTATATATGATATCTATATTTATATATGTACCTATATGTATCACATAGCTATATGTATATATAAATGGGGAAAGAGAGAGAAATTTAAGGAAATCATGGAATTTGTTTTTATCACAGTGAACATTCAATAAACCTGAAATATTTTGAGGATCTTTATATAAGATCCTTTTATAATATCCATTATACAAGATTCTTTTACAAGAAAAGTGCTTACAGGTTTTATGATTAACAACAGTATAAGTATTACTTTCTTTACTGAATTTGTTTACAAAAATAGGTCATTCAGGATAAAACTCCTTTAGGGAACACTAAATATTCAGTTGGATTTTCTCCTTCATATGCATTAGCATTTTTTACAATTCCTCTTGAACTGGGAAGAAGGAAAGAAAAATTGCTATCAAAATGCCATGAGATCCTCATGTTTTTTTCAAAATTTTCCCATTTCTACCTCTAGAGTATCTCTTAAATCTGGCCTCTTCTCTTAACTCACTTTCATCTGGTCCCTTAATACATCAATTGTAGATTATTTCAAAATATTCCTAGTTGATCACAAATCTAACATCAATTTCCTTAACTTTGAAAATGATTAGACAATGAAATTCAATCCCCTCTTGTTAGCAAAGTCTCTGGAATGCTCCCCTCTATTCATCTTTTCCTAATATCATAAGATATTATGCCTATTTCCACATATTTTGCCAAACAAGTTATCTTTCTCTGTTTATCACACATTATGATCCATCTCACATCTCTTTGACTTTGCACTATCTATTACTTATGCCTGGAATATACTTTCACATCAAGCTAATAGGAAATTTTTCTTCCTTGCAGAATAAACTTTCCATATTAATCCTTTCCCCTGATCTCTTATCTACTTCTAGTTTTGTTGTTGCAGTTGTTGAATTGTGATTGACTCTTTGTGACCCTATGGATTATACTATTAATGGAATCTTCTTGTCAAAAATACCTGGATGATTTACCATTTATTTTTCTCAAGTCGATTAAGGCAAGTGATTCCTGGTTCAGGTCTCTATACACTAAGTTACCTAGCTGCCTTCTTCTCCTACTAATGCCCCTCCCCCACAAATTTACCACTCTTTGTATTCCCTGCACTTAGCATAGTTCCTGAAACATAATAGATGCTTAATAAATATTTTATTAATTGATCATTAATTTGAATTAATTAATCTATTTTTTTCATCTTTATTCAATATGTACTTATTAATGTATTTGAGTTTGCAATTAGAACATAAGTTCCTTGCCAGTAGGGATAGATCTCATTCTTTTTATTTTTATCCCACATATCTAGCACAGAGGCTGATATATAATAATAAATGTTAATCAATTGATAATTTGTAAAGAGAGCAATCTCATGAAAATTCAGAGAAAAGAGAAAATGTAGAAGGAGAAATTTGAATACTGATGAAAGTTCTAGAAATAAGTTGATAGAATAAGCACTTCTCTTTGTCAATTAGAATATCTTTGGAAACTTTGGAGATAGCAGGTTCTACTGAAGAATGAAATAATTGTAGAGGGTTTAGAAGGGATTGAGGAAAGGCAAATGATAGAATGGATTGGAGTTGAGTGAGGGGTTCCTGTGCTAAATCACCAGACTCACTTTCTCCTCCAGAGCTATCTGGGTCCTTTTGCCAGATATGGATCAGGATGACTGGAAATGGCCCTGATGCAAGGCAATTAGAACTAAATGACTTGTCCAAGGGCACACAGCTAGTAAAACATCATCCTCCTGACTCCACTACCAATACTCTATCCATTTTGCCATCTAACTGGCTCTTTAGTTCCTAAGGAAGGTGCTATCAGGTAGCAAAGTATTAATAGAACTACTATATCACATGTCCACTGATCAGGCATCTTATTTATGAGAGTTCCAGTAACCTCTTAGTGATAATCCTTTCTAATGCTACTAGGACACTCACCTGTGACAGCCTGAAGTGTGAGAAAATGACAAACTTCTAAGTCTCCTGAGATTCTTTTCAACTTCCTTATGTTGGAAAAAAATTCTCTAGTTTATAAGTTAAATATATTGGTTTCTCCACATGTTTTC
Organism: Macrotis lagotis; assembly: GCF_037893015.1. Classification (NCBI taxonomy): domain Eukaryota; kingdom Metazoa; phylum Chordata; class Mammalia; order Peramelemorphia; family Peramelidae; genus Macrotis; species Macrotis lagotis. The sequence goes on along the minus strand of NC_133658.1, from coordinate 196,140,530 downwards.
CCTTTAGTCAAGGGCAAGCAAAAACATTTGCTATCAAAAGACAAAAAAATAAAATAAAATAAGGGAATTTCTTTGTTTCTGTTCTAAGAAGGTTCCGCAACTGTTGTCAAAATATTTTGAGATGGTTAAATAGCTGACTGAAATGAACCATGAGAACTAATCCTCATTTGTCTGAAGGTCTGTTTGATGGGAAATTTGAAGTAAACTCAGGGAAAGGGGAGGCTTAAAGATTGGGACCATTCTAACTGAAAAAGAGACAACCCCAAACCCTGAAGTTAAGTAAAGTTTAGGTTTTAATTCATAGATTGCACAAAGGTTCATGGGTTACTAAAAAGTGATCACAATGTACTGAAAAGTTTTGGGGGTTTTTTTAGTTTTTTTTTTTTTTGCAAGGCAAATGGGGTTAAGTGGCTTGCCCAAGGCCACACAGCTAGGTAATTATTAAGTGCCTGAGACCGAATTTGAACCCAGGTACTCCTGACTCCAAGGCCGGTGCTTTATCCACTACACCACCTAGCCGCCCCTGAAATGTTTTTTTTTTTTTTTAAGAAAAATATATCATCATGACTAGCTACATCAGGATAGCCTGTGCTCTATTTTAAAACTGTGTTTAAAAATGTTCCATTTTTCAGCTAGGAGTTTTTGTTCATTTTAAATATGGTTATAGTTAAAAAGAAAAATGTATTGCAAATCTCTCATTGGACATGCACCATTCTAAAATCATTATTCAATGTATTTTTTCATATAATCCTTGAGGTTTTGATTACCAGCTCAAGGTGATGTGGCATGAATTTATTTTTCTAATAAAATTCATATTCTTATGAAAATATTCTGATATTAGTTTATTAGTGGAAACTTATCCTTGTGAATTAAAATGATGATGACCATTTCAAGCTCTCTTATTCTTAGTTAACTTGAAAATGGAAAGTTTTCATACTCATTAGCATTACTATTATAAATATAGCTGACTGAGAACTGATAGAATCTGACCAGGTTTACTTTCTCTGGCCAATGAATTGCCTGAGGTTAACCAGAATTTGTTCTTTTATTATTTTGTAAATCTCCCAAACTTCCTCCAGAGATTCCCAAAGTTTCTTTATAAACTTTTGCATATTAAGCAAAACAATTTATCTGGTGAAATTGTGAGATACCCAATCCCTCCCACCTGCATCCCAGTCAATTCTCTCTTCCTTAGTATCCTATATAAGCTCAGTTCCCAAACTCCTCTTGTTGTACCCCAATACTTACTATGTGACACTCTGACCTGTAAATTATTTATCCTTATGGAAGACCTCTTTTGTCATATTGAGTTTTCATTCAAATTTAGGTTGTGTGAGGAACATAGGGTGTATTTGATCTTAACAGAGTGAAGACTCCCTTTGAAATTCATTACAAAGGGGAAATGGACCCAGCCAATCACAAAACTGGAAGAGTTCTCCTAATCCCATTACAGGAATAAAAAACCCAAGATTAGAAGAGTGACCTAGAGATCTTGACCTGAAACTGAATTTGTGCAATTAGGTAATTGAATATTATAACACAAACCCCCTGTGACAATTGGAGTTCATCAACATAACATTCATTTTATGATGGGGGGGGTGGGATCATCTTAGGGACATGCCAAGGGATGATTGGACCTCTTAGACTGTAACTCGAATTCTGAGAGCCTATGAAAATACAGCTGGTAGGGAAAAGAGTTTCTAATGACCATATAATACCTGATATAATTACCCCACCTTATGCCTCACGCTAAGTGAAACACTCATATCCTACAGTATTCATGGAAAAAAGTGTTCAATTTTCTCTCACTCCAGCAGATTTCTTTCTTTCATAGAGAACAATTGGAAGCTTACTTCCTGGGATCCACAAAACCCCCTTGAGGAAGCCCTGGAGCAACAGAAAAAGAAGTACTCATAACTTGATTTCAAGCCTATTGGCTTCCTTGGCTCCAAGAACATGATATTTACCCAGTAGCATTTCCTTTTGTTGACCATCCTGGTATCTGACAAAAGAGAAAATTGATTAAAAGTCTCATGATCTAAAATAGTTGTTTTACCTAATTAGAATTTCCAGTGAATACAATTCACTGAATTCCAATTATAATCTCAATGGTGTTCCAATTAATGAAACCCCTACCTAAAGCTCTGAGTGTGCTTCCTGGGTTTTTGTTAAAACCAGGTATTCTAACTACGACTGGCCCTACAGGCCTCATCTCCTACCTCTTACCAGAGACAACCCTTTGCCTGAAATCACATCTGCTCTATCTCTATATAAAGATGATGCATCAGCTTCCCCTCTGCTAGAGAACCCTCCTAGACTTTTGTATTTTACAACAAATAAACACCTTCTTTGTCCAGAAGATTGTACAGAAGAATCTCAAATAATCTTGTGTTTATCTTTCTTATATTATATAGTACTTTTGCTTCAAAGCAAACAACCATAGCTTGCAAAACACACACACACACACACACACACACACACACACAAACATATATATATATATATATATATATATATATATATATATACATATCGTAAAATTGCCAAAATATTCTCAATTCACTTATATAGCTAGAAACTTCTATATATAAACTTGTTTAGCTACTAGCCATCCTAAATATACAAATTGTTTTGGCAAGGTAATTTGGGTTAAGGGACCTGCCCAAGGGATGTGCAGCCAAAGGGGTGACTTTTCATTGAGGCCTGAGGTTGGACCCCTTTGATTTTATTTCCCCAACATGGCGTTTGGATAATGTCTCACCTGGAAGAATAAATCTGGCCCAAGGCATTTGACTACCCACAGGACCTCTGCCTAAACCATGACATTCAATACTTATATTTGTAAAGGAATTTTCCTTTAATGTCCCGGATCTTTATAGTTAATTACTAAGCAATGGGGCGGCTAGGTGGTGCAGTGGATAAAGCACCAGCCTTGGAGTCAGGAGTACCCAGGTTCAAATCTGGTCTCAGACACTTAATAATTGCCTAGCTGTGTGGCCTTGGGCAAGCCACTTAAACCCATTTGCCTTTCAAGAAAACCTAAAAAAATTACTAAGCAAACCAGAAAAAAAGTTTTAAGTGAATTGGATCTAATTGTCAAATATAGGTTAGCTTTCTGGCTCTTACACCTGCTATCAGTTACATATTAAGATAGGGTGTACGTTTCCTTAATTTTTTAGAGAAGATATTTAGGTAAGAATAAGAATGGGAAATTCTTATGATAATTACAGTTTCAAGGTCTAGTTTAAGGAAAGGAATGTGAATTAGATAAGTACACCAAGAAAAGGAAAATATGGGAATATATTGGAAAAATAATTCATTTTGGTTAAGGATGTTTGAGATTATTGTAATGAAAGCAAAGGTTAAAATTGTTTTATTTTTAAACCATATGCTGTGTACTCTTTGAATTATGATTGTTGAATGTTTATATTACGAATTTAAGTCACTGTGATAATTCTCATTGGGAGTTTGCTCATGTAGTAAAACACTAATGGAAGTTTATTGTGTTAAACTGAAATATGTGCATCAACATGTCAATAAGGCAAAATGTAAATTGCAATAAGCTCCAGAATCTCATTGCTTTATCATGGACATATGTATTTTGATCTGAGTAAAATGATAAGCAGTTTCTGTACCAGAAGACAAAGTCTCAGCTAGTCATCAGAATTGGAAAGGACTTTTTGGAATACATTCAGATGATGCAGAAGGACATTGGATGGATATGTAGAGCTAATATAATAAAAATGTCAATTCTACCAAAACTAAACTACCTGTTTAGTGCCATACCAATGAAAATTCCAAAAAAATTACTTTAATGAGTTAGAAAAAGTTGTAAGTAAATTCCTATGGCAAAATAAAAAGTCAAGAATTTCCATGGATTCAATGGGAAAAGAAGTATAAAAGAAGGGGGCTTAGCCCTACCTAATATAAAATTATATTATAAAGCGTCAGTCATCAAAACTATCTGGTATTGGCTGATAAATAGAGTAGTGGACCAGTGGAATAAACTAGGTGCAATAGCAGGAAACAATTTTAGTAAGCTGCTGTTTGATAAACCCAAAGAGTCCAGCTATTGGGATAAAAACACTCTCTTTGTTAAAACCTGGTGGGAAAATTTGAAGTTAGCATGGAAGAAACTTAGATTAGACCAACACCCCACACCCTACACCAAGATAAGATCCAAATGGATACAGGAATTAGACATAAAAAACATTACTAAAAGCAAATTAGAAGATCAAGGACTAGTTTACCTGTCAGATCTATGGAAAGTGAAGCAGTTTATGACTAAGGAAGAGATGGAGAACATCACTAAAATCAAACTAGATGATTTGGATTGCATTAAATTAAAATGCTTTTGCACAGACAAAACCACTGTAACCAAGATCAGAAGAATTATAGTAAACTGGGAAACAATCTTTACAACTAATGATTCTGACAAAGGACTCATTTCTAAAATATATAGAGAACTGAATCATATTAAAAAAAAAAGCCATTCCCTAATTGACAAATGGTCAGAGGATATGCAAAGGCAATTTACAGATGAGGAGATCAAAGCAATCCATAGTCATATGAAAAATTGCTCTAAATCATTAATTATTAGAGAAATGCAAATTAAAGCTTCTCTGAGGTACCACCTCACACCTCTCAGTCTGGCCAATATGACCAGAAAGGATAATGATCATTATTGTAAGGCTTGTGGGAAATCTGGGACACTATTACATTGTTGGTGGATCTGTGAACTCATCCAACCCTTCTGGAGAGAAATTTGGAACTACACACAAAGGGCAACAAAAATATGCATCACCTTTGATCCAGCAATACCACTACTGGGTCTTTACCCTGAAGAGATGATGAAAAAGGATAAAGCATCCCTTGTACAAAAATATTCAAAGAACTGGAAATTAAGTAAATGTCCTTCAATTAGGGAATGGCTTAGCAAACTGTGGTATATGTATGTCATGGAACACTATTGTTTTATTAGAAACCAGGAGGGATGGGAATTCAGGGAAGCCTGGAGGGATTTGCATGAACTGATGTTGAGTGAGATGAGCAGAACCAGAAAAACACTGTATATACCCTAACAGCAACATGGGGGCAATGATCAACCTTGATGGACTGGCTCATTCCATCATTGCAACAATCAGGGACAATTTGGGGCTGTCTGCGATGGAGAATATCATCTGTAACCAGAGAAACAACTGTGGAGTTTTAACAAAGACCAAGGAGTATTACCTTAAAATTAGGGGAAAAAAACCTGATATTTTATTGTCTGATCTTGCCATCTCTTATACTTTATGTTTCTTCCTTAAAGATATGATTTTGCTCTCATCATACTTAATTTGGATCAATGTATACCATGGAAATAATGTAAAGACTGACAAATTGCCTTCCATGGGGGGGTGGAGGGAGGGAAGTAAGATGACAGGAAAAAGTATAAAACTCAAAATAAATAAAATCTTTAAAAAAAAGAAAGGACATTGGATGTCTCCGGGGAAGAAAAGAAGAGAAAAGAGGAGAGACACTGGACCAATTCATCTCCACCATCTCTCACCTATGTGCGCATTATTTATCTGTAACTTCCCCTTGACTCTGTACATATGATACCCCTATTTATGCCCTTCTCCCTAGGGAAAGGAGGAAGGATGATAATGTTCTCAATTGAGAGAGAAAGAGGGAGATTCTTGGGTGGCATGATTATATCCTACATGAGTCTATATAGCCTATCTAGGGAGAGACCTATCTCTAATTTAGAGAACAGATTATTAGTAATGGTGGGAGGAGAATCTAGCTGACAAAAGTAAATGCCCAGTCTTTGGTGTGGCTAACAGTTGGACTCACAGTAGTTCACAGCAGTTGAGAATTGTCCTTGGGTACAGTACCTCTGGGTCCAGCCTAGATTCTCAGTTCCTGGTCAGAGGTGTACTGTGGCACAGGATTCTTATCCAGAGGAGAGAAACACCAGTGGCATATGACTGAGTCAGTTCAGGGTAACTATAGTTTATAACTGACTGGCCAGGATATTTTCCTGGGGAGTAGCAAATGTCTGGACATATCCAGAAGCAGAGCACATATATTCTGGACTATATAGCTTAAAGAGATAGGTGACTGAGAATCATATAAGATGTAATGATGGTACCTGGATCCTTTTTAAAGATGTACAAACTGGAGGACTTGCTAAGGGAAGCCGTGATTATTAGTTAGTCAGAACTTGCAAGGAAAGTGCTGAAATGGCCATTTGCAAGAAAAATAATTTAAAGAACAGCACTAGGTATATTAGCTATTCTTGGAATTGGTCCAATGGTACAAAATCAGAGATTTGTTTTGATCAATTTTGAAGCTAGGAAGATCTATCTAAAGATATTGGTATAAAAACTTGCCAGTGGAAGGAGGTGAAGCAAATTTTGAAAATGTACCTATTATCATGATGATTATATGGCCTATTTAAGAGGGTCCCTTGGAAGTAACGATGAACAGTATTATCCATTTGTTGGAAACCCAGGAAACTATATTCCTGGAAGACCAATTAGCACTAAAGGGATATTATTGGTTTTGTACGACTGCTGCCTACACTCATTTGTTGGTCAGGGAGTTGTTACCTAAACTTAAGGACCTACTACCTGGGCACAACATGGGAGCTTGGGGCTATAGAACCTTAATTTATATCCTGAATAGGCTAATAAGACTCCAGGCTGTAGTGGAAATAATTACCAGTCAAACAGTTAGGGTCTTGGACTTGCTGGCTGACCAATCCATGTTAACAAGAGAGGCAATCATTCAGCATAGACTGGTATTGGACTACCTTTTGGCTGAAGAAGGAGGAGTCTGTGGTAAATTGAATTTATCAAGTTGTTGTCTAAAATAAATGACAATGGGCAGGTGGTAAAGGAGATAACCAGGGATATCAGAAAATTGGCACATGTTCCAATCCAAACCTGGACAAACTCATTTATTACCTCTTGGATGAATGGACTTACTAGTTCCTGGTGGATACAGTTGCTAGGTATCTTAAGTGGGATAATCCTCTTATGTTACCTATTTGTGTCTCCTGTGTATGATCCAGTTCATAACTTGAATAGTACAAAAGTCTATCAGTAAATTAGGACAGGTGTATGGCTCTATTAATGAAAAGGTAAAAATATTGATGGAAAAAGTCAGTAGCCCTATCAATGAGGATTATGAATTAATTTGAGGAAGACACTGCTGGTGAAATATGAAGACCAAATTGTAATTAAGAAGAAAAGGGGGGAGTTGTGAGGACCATAGGGCATAGTTGGTCTTCACAGCGTGGAGGATCCCTTTAAAATCCATTAAAAAGGGGGAATGGACCCAGCCAATCACAAAACTGGAAGAGTTCTCCTAATCCCATTCCAAAATTTATAAACCCAAGATTAGAAGAATCTAGTCCTTAAACTGTCCAGTGACCCAGAGATCTTGACCTAATGCAACTGAGTTTGCACAATTAGGTAATTGAATATTACACACACACACACACACACACACACACACACACACACACACACACACACACCTGTGACAATTGGAATTCATCAACATAACATGCATTTTATGATGGAGGGTGGGAGGGTGGGATCATTTTAGGGACATGTCATGGGATGGGCGGACCTCTTAGACTGTAACTCAAATTCTGAAATTCTATGAAAATCCAGGTGGGAGGGAAAAGAGTTTCTAAAGACCATATAATACCTGATGTAATTACCCTACCTTGTGCCTCATGCTAGGTGAGGCACCTGTATCCTGCAGGATTCCTGAATAAAGTATTCAATTTTCTTTCACTCCAGCAGATTTCTTTCATTTATAGATAAGAGGTTAACATTAGTGAACAATGTACTTTCATATCTCTGATAATATAAAAGGTCATAGTCCCTAAGTAGAAAACAATGGATCATTCCAACTTATTATTATAACAAGTCACTCTTTGCCAATTTACTACTAGCTGGTACTATCATATTTCTAAAATCAGATTATTCACAAAATATTATGTCCGGAAGAACCTTGGAAAGGTCAGTAAGACTGTCCCATAGCCTCCAGACTTGATCATCTTAAGACCACCCCAGCCTACTGATAATCTGTCAGATTTTGAATCTCTCTAATAAGAAGAATTTATTTTTTCCTAGGTAAACAACATGATGTTTGATCACTCTCTCTCTCCATAAATCCTTTCTAAATTATTTAAAGATAATTAAAAGTCTTATTGAAAACTTCATCATCAAATAAGCTTGGTTAATACTAGGAGTGCATTAGGTGCACCGGCTACTTGAGTTCTCTGGCCAGCAGAGAACTGTTCTCAGCTTGCAGTGAATGAGATGGGAGGCAGAGATGGTAAAGCACCCTAAATTTTATTAAGGTCTCACAGCTGCTTATATCCTAGTCTACTTTACTCATGGACAACTCATGCTTCCAGCTTAAGCACCAATCATTTTAAAGATTACACATTGGTTAGATCATTACACATTGGTTAAACAGTTACACATTCTTATGTATACTTCATTGTTCTTGTTATAACACGATTCTTGATCAATGTCAGGAGATACAAAGGAGCTGGGTCATGCTGATACTATGGAAAAGCAAAGGGGTTTGAGTCATGCTGGTCTCCTGAGAACCTAGCTAGTATGTTTGCAAAGCAACAAGAGGCCAAGAGGGTCTTTAAACTATTACCTTTGTCATTTCACAACTGTGGTCCTCAAGGATCCCTAACAAGTTCCCCCTTTTTATTTTTCCATAATTGGGCCTTCATTTGATCAAGATTATTCTGCAAAGCAGACCATGCAAACTAAGCAAGAAATGATAGTATGATTAAAACCAGAAGGGTTGCTCCTATAGTGGTAGTAATGGTGTATAAGGTGTGCTGTCCCCAAGAAGGAAAAGATAGATAAGGATCCCTAACAAGAGCGGAATTCAGAACTTGGTTGTCATGATTCTACCAACTAGTTTTAGAAAAGATAAAGTGTTAAACTAGTGAATACCAGTTTATTTAAAAAAAAAAAGTCATTGCTCCCATAGCAGAACTCTTTGCCTTCCCACATACATATTCCCAAACCACCTACTTCTCTTTGTCTTTCCAAATCAAGATCATCATTTTACTTATTAAATTTACAAACTAATGGTCAGTCATTCTCTACTTTTAATTATCTAATATTTAACCAGTAGCCAAGTCCTCCTGACACTAATCATCATCATCATCATCATCATCTAAACAAAAGTTAGTGGCCAGAATTAGTTAAAAAGGGTGAGTTTAGAAATCAGATTGCTTATCCCAATACAATTGTTTATCCTTATGTAATATCCTAACATCTAATATAGATCTACTCCAACCATGGATTGCTTTAGTTGACAGAATATATAAGACACTTTTCCAATGTATCTCTTCAGACTAGTCTGAGAAGCTAAAATCTAAAGGCCCATTTTCTTTGGTTCTTCTCTCTCTCCTAGTTCTCCATAGGAAGTTTTTTGAATAAAAGTTCCTATCTTATCCAGTAGGTAGTTAGCAGGCTAATGAGTTTATGGATCCCTAGATAAAGAAAGAGATCTTCCCTTTTCCCTAGTGTTACATTAGCATATGAAAACATGACAGATAAAGGCCCCCCTGCCTCTTTTCCTCTTCCACTAAGGATATACTGCTGTTTTTTTTTCCACAAAGGGCTAAATCTCATATGACTTTCTGTTCATTTCTTCCCCTGCCCCTCCCCCAATCATTTATTTGCTAAATAGAGTTTAGCAGGCAAGGTGAATAATTGCTTCCTGCTGTCTTACTACAGAAAGTAGATGGCTCATTCACTTTTTGTTAAGATGATAGGGAGTCTTTAATATTGTTAAACAGCAGAGAAGTTGGCAGATGAGGGTATTAACAGAATGTAGTTGGTTTGGATTGATTTATAGTTTCCTCATCGTAAACAGATGTAAGCAGTTTACCAGAATATAGTAATTCCTGGGGAGGTCATTATAAACCATTAGTATATTAAGGTGTAGCTATAGCCTTTGATAATAAATTCTGATTATAAATTGTGGTTCCAACTGGCAGAGCACTGCAATGTATGACCTAAAATCCCAGTCCTACCCTTGGAGAACAAGAACTCGGGCATTTAGGAGAGTAGAAACATTTACATCACATTTGCTAATGATTATAAAAGCAAAATCTGACTGCAAAGGTCAGGAAAGAATTTATAGCAGAAAGTCCCCAGGATGAGAAACCAAATGCAGACTTGGATATAAAAGCAACTGTGGTCTTGCAGGTGGCACCTAGTGAGTTGGATGCCTTCAAGGAAAAAAGAAGTTTAAATTAAAGTCATTCTATTGTCTCTTAATGAAGAAATATGAAAAAGAGTGGGTATGCATTCTATTTTCGCAAAGGGAAAATATTCTTTCTTGCATAGAAAGAAAATCTTTCTCTTACCAATGCAAGTCACCAGTATTTTGTTATAAAATGTCCTATGTAAAACATCATCCTACCATTTCCATACCTCTTCATTATCAAAACTAAACCTGAGTGGGTGAAAGCAGGAGGGGTCCAAGAATGAGTAGAAATAAGAATCTAGGTCAGAAAATGTTGTCACAGGTCAGAAGTCCATGTTGATAGATTGGAGCAGAATCTCAGTTTGAAAAGGATGGTTCAAGAAAGGGAAATCAGTAGGGAATTCTGAAAGTATTCTAATATAGAAAATAGCAGGCTATGAACTGACTTTGCCAAATCCCATAGCTACTAGTTGCCCGAGGGTAATTGAAACTTTAATTTCAAAATTTCAAAATCAGCTTAAAAAAAGAGGCCTAGTTCTAGCCAGCAGTAACCAGTCCCCAATCTCCCCAGTCTTCTCTAAGGAATTTCTTGTATTATTCAACAATGGTACTCCCTCCCTGTGTTAATCCTATCCTATTCTGCCCCTTTTGGGAATCCAGAATTTTTGAAGCTGCTTGGTTACCTGGAATTGCAATGCTCTTGTTTCCATTAAAGATCCCAATTTTTACTACTTTGGTAGGATTTTTTATTTCAGGTTAATACTAAACAAGAAACTAAAAAAGCAACTATTTCACATCATCTTCCTTTAATCTTTGTAGTATCCTTCTGAGTTTCCTTGCTTGTTTGTTATTTTAGGGACAAAGGGGTAAATGATTGGCCTAGGGTCAAACAGCTACTCAGGGCTGAGGCCAGATTTAAACTCAAGACCTCCTGACTCCAGATTGAGTGTTTTTCCACAACCCTGATCATAGTGTTATTGTTGCAGGAACCCACTCCTGCTCAGATTAACTGGTTCCCTTTTTGACTCCTCCCAGCAATTGAATTGGGGAAAATTGAGATATTTGTTGAAAAGCAGGAACAATGTTGCTTAGATCTTCACCTTAGATCATTTTAAAATAAGTTTTTACTAATGTCTCTTCTTAATTACTATTGTTTCCCCTGATATCCTTGCAATCCCCTCTCCCAGGGATATAGAATATATATTTTGAGAAACAAAAAAATAAGAAAAGTAATGAGAAAAAAATAAGTATATCTGGTCAATATATCAAAAATGTCTAAAACTATGAGTAACATACAGTGTTTATGGACCTACCTTTTCTCTAAAAGGGTGAGGTAGGAATATATTCTAATATCTTTTTTCATGTTATGTTTGTTCTTTATGATTTTACAACATTCTTTTTTGATTTGAATATATAATTGTTCTTTTCATTTGCACTGTGAGAGTCATTGAGTATGCATGAACTCAAAGATATTTCTATTCTTCTCTGAATTCATCACATTCATCATTTCATAAAACACATTTTTAGTCCATATATCCCTATACCACAATTTTTTTAACCATTCCCAAAATTATGGGCAAAATTATGTTTCTTCATCATTGTTTTTTTTAAATAATGCTGTATTATAAATATTTTGCTGAATTCTGTGCCATTCTTTTTTATCAATAAATTCTTGAGATCAAAAGTGTAAAGATTTAAGTCACTTTATTTACATAATTAATATTACTTTCAAAAATAATTGCTATGATTCATAGGTACACCAACAATTCACCAGTGTATCAGTTTTCTCACATCTTTTCTAACATTGGCTGTTCCTATTTTTTTGGTCCTCCAGTAATTTATGTTATGAGCAAAAACCTAAGATTTGTTCAGGGTTTTCTTGTCTTATTATTAATGATTTGGAGAATTTTTTCATGCACTGTTCAATCTGAATATCTGTTGGGAAATAGCATTATATATATTATATAATCTACATTATATATATACAAATATAGTGTATATATATAATATATATATATTTATGTATGTGTTACATACAAATATAGATGGGTAAATATTGGCACTATATAATACATATATTCTGTTAATTGTTTTTATGTCTTTGCTACCAAACGTGTAAAAATATACTTTTTTTGGAGGAGTCTATTTGACTCACTCTTGTAATCCTAAATCTATTAATTTTGCATATGTAAAATCTTTTCAATTTCATGTAATCAAATTAATCTATTTTATCTTTTTGCCTCTGTTCATTGTATGATTAAGAAGAAAAATCCTAGAGGCAGAGTTAAGATGGCCAGGAATTTCCCTGAGTTGTTCTACATTTCCCTCAGAAACAAAAAAGGGAATAGGATTATTCTGGTGCTATAGTTTCTTAATGAAGGTAAAGGGTCTGTTGCCATATTGACATGACATCAATCTTATAATTTCTCTGCAAACCCAATTATGAAAAATCTTTTTTAGTCAGACCATATCGCATAATCATTGATAAAAAATAGTTAACTTTTCTCAATCTCTCATTATTTAGGTATCTATTACATGTTCACTAAGTATCAGAAAGTGTAAATTTTCATTCTTAAGGAACTTAAAAATCTAATGTAGAAAAGCATTAGGAGGGTGCTGGAAGATTCAGCTCACAGCAGCGGGGGAGTCTCCTGAGCTGCACCCCGGGGAGCACCAACCACAAAGTGGGGGAACAGCGGGGGACCTCTGCCAGAGACAGCTTGGAGCCCAGCCCTCGGGGCACACAGGGAGCAGCTTGGTCTTTCTGCAGCCCAGATGCGGGAGCAGAAGTAGGAAGAGCTGGTAAGCAGGAGCCCCCAGGGCATGAGCCCATTGAGCTGAGGGAGGGGGGTGAAGAGAAACTGGGAGCTTGGTCCTCTGCCCCTGGAACAGGACTCTGGGGCTCTGACCACATTCGGGTCCTGATCGCAGTCTAGGCCCCCCACAGAACAGCAGACCCCCCCCACCTCAGCCCCGTGGCAGAGGGGGACGCATATGGTCATTCACAGACCAGGAGGGAGGACAGAGCCTCACACACTGAGACCCTTGTCAGAGTATCCCAAAAGTTCAGGAAGCACTCCCAAACCAGGGCCAGGCTGGGAAAATGAGCAAGCAGAGAAACAAAAGGAAGACTATTGAGAAATATTTTGCAAATGAGCCCAAGAAGGATCAAAATCCTCAGTCTGAAGATGAGGAAGCACATGCTCCTTCATCTAAAGACTCCAAGAAAAACAGAAATTGGGCTCAAGCTATGACAGAGCTGAAAAAAGACTTTGAAAATCAAATGAGGGAGTTGGAAGAAAAACTGGGAAAGGAGAGAGATGCAGGAAAACACATGAAAATGAAGTCAGCAGCTTAGTCAAGGAAATCCAAAAAAATGCTGAAGAAAATAGCATGCTAAAAACCAGCTTAGGTCAAATGGATAAAACAGTTCAAAAAGTTACTGAGGAGAAGAATGCTTTAAAAAGGAAAACTGGCCAGATGGAAGAAGATATAAGAAAACTCTTTGAGGAGAACAAATCCTTCAGACAAAGAATAGAATTCAGGGAGATTGATGAATTTACCAGAAATCAGGAATCAATACTTCAAAACCAAAAAAATGAAAAATTAGAAGAAAATGTGAAATATCTCATTGAAAAAACAACTGATATAGAAAACAGACTTAGGAAAGATAATTTAAGAATTATTGGAATAACTGAAAGTCATGATCAGGAAAAGAGCCTTGAAATCATTTTCAAATAATTACTACAGGAAAATTGCCCTGATATTCTAGAAGCAGAGGGCAAAATAGAAATGGAGAGAATCCACGATCCCCCAGAGAAAGAGATCCCAAAAAACCAACCCCTAGGAATATTATAGCCAAGTTCCAGGACTCCCAAGTCAAAGAGCAAATATTACAAGCATCCAGGAGAACACATTTCAAATATTGTGGAGCTGCAGTCAGGATCACACAGGACTTAGCAGCAACTACATTGGAAGCTCGTAGGACTTGGAATACAATATACTGGAAGGCAAAAGAGTTTAGAATGCAGCCAAAAATGAACTACCCAGCAAGGCTGAATGTCCTCTTCCAGGGAAAAAGATGGACTTTCAATGAACCAGGGGAATTTCAAATGTTCCTTTTGGAATGGCCAGAGCTGAACAGAAGGTTTGATCTTCAGATACAGGACTCAGGTGAAGCACAGAGATTGGAGGAGCGGGGGGAAATATGAGGGACTTAAATGATGATGAACTGCATGTATTCCTGCATAGAAAAATGACACTGTTAATACTCATATGAACCTTCTCAGTTAATAGAGCAGGTAGAGAGAGCTTTTATAGTTGAAGCACAGGAGAAAGCTGAATTCGAAGATAAAATATGGTGTAAAAATGGAGTCAATAAGAAAAAAAGGGAAATGTAATGGGAGAAAGAAAAAGGAGAGGGGGAATAGTCGAATATAATTCACATAAGATTTTTTTTATTACAATGAGCTACTGCAATGATATGGAAGTGGGGGAGGCAAGGGGGAATGAGGGAACCTTTGCTCTCATTAGAGATGGCTAGGAGAGGAAACAGCATATATACTCGATGGGGTATAGACATCTGGAGTAAGAAGGAGCGGGGAGCAGGGGGAAAGGGTGGGGATGTGAATAAAGGAGGAGAGGATGGACCATGGGGGGAAAGTGGCTAGATATAACACATTTTCTTTCTTCTTTCAAGGGGCTGGGGTTGGAAGGCCTGCCCAGAAGCAGAAGGCCAGGTGGATTCTGGGCCTAAGGGGTGGTATGGGGGCTCAGGGCTTCTTGGCCCCAGGACCAGGGATCTGTATGCTGAGCCAGTCAACGACCCTACAGCAGAGTCAGAGTGAAAGGAGAGAGGAAAATAGAGTACATGGTAGTGGAGAAATAAGAAAGGAGGGAGTTGTGATCAGCAATGGCAATGGTGGAAAAATATGGAAATAACTTTTGTGATGGACTTATAAAGAATGAGATCCACCCATGACAGAGTTGTTGGTGTTGGAACAAAGACTCAAGCACATTTTTTGTTATTATTATGTGGTGGAGGGAGCAGGGCAAGTAGGGCTGGGTGGCCTGCCTGGGGCCACATAGCAGGGTGATCTTTGGGTGTCTGAGGCCGGATTTGGACCCAGGTGCTCCTGGCTCAAGGGCCAATGCTCTGTCTGCCACCCAGCCACCCCTACTATTATTACTATTTTATTTTATTTTGGGTCTTTTTTTTTTCTTTTTTCTTTGGTTTTTGCAGGGCAGTGGGTATCCGGTGTCATGCATGTCACAAGGCTGGGTGATTGTTGGGTTTACGAGGCTGGATATGGACTCCGCTGCTTGTGGCTCCAGGGCTGGTGCTTTGTCCATTGCGCCATCTAGCCATACCTACAATTATTACTATTATTTTTTTATTTTAATTTTTTTCTCTCTCCTTTACTTTTTTCACCCAAGCAAGTCTATCTGTATTCATGGGGGAAGAGGGGTATTTTGTTTACTTGTAAACAAGAATATTTTCTTAATGTAAAAAAACATTTGTACAAAATGAGAATAAAAAATAAATTAAAAAAAAAAAAAAGAAGAGCATTAGGAGTTAAAGTCAAGATGGCAGTGTACAGGCAACAGCCCTGCTGAGCTCTGGCAAAATTGTTCTCCAGATAACTTTAAAATAATACCTCAAATCAAACTTTTAAGTGGAAGAGTCAATAAAAAAAATCAGAATAAGGATTAGGATAAGTTCAAAAGAAACCGCTGTAAATGACTACAGCAATCTATACCCAAAGACATCAGCTTCTGGGATAAGAATTCAGTATTTGACAAAAATTGTTGGGAAAACTGGAAAATAGTATGGCAAATATTAGGCATAGACCCATATCTCACACTATATACCAAAGCAAGGTCAAAATGGGTGCAGGATTTAGACATAAAGAGTGATACCATAGATAAATTAAAAGGATAAGAAATGCTCTATCAGATCTATGAAAAGGGGATAAATTTGTGACCAAACAAGAATTAGAGTACATTATAAACTGTAAAATGAATGATTTTGACTATATTAAATTAACAAGTTTTTATACTAATAAACTAAATATTGCCAAAATTAGAAGGAAAGGAGAAAGTTGGGAAGCAATCTTCATAACTAGGATTTCTGATAAAGATCTCATTTCTAAAATATATAGAGAACTGTATCAAATTTATAAAGTTACAAATCATTCTCCAACTGATAAATGGTCAAAAGATGAATAGACAATTTTCAGAGGAAGAAATTAAAATTATAATCATATGAAAAAATGCTCTAAGTAATTATTGATTAGAGAAATGAAAATTAAAGCAACAATGAGGAATCACCTCACACCTATCAGATTGGCTAAGATGAGGAAAAGGGAAGAAGATCAATTTTGGAGAGGTTGTGGGAGGATTGGGACATTGATGCATTGCTGATGGAGTTGTGAATGGATCCAGCCTTTCTGGAGAGCACTATGGAACCATGCCCAAAGAGCAATAAAAATGTCCATTCCCTTTGACCCAGAAATTCCAATTCTGTCCTATATCTAAAAGGTATCATAAAAAGTGGGAAAAGTCCCATATGTTCCAAAATATTCATAGCAACTCTTTTTGTGGTAGCAAAGTATTGAAAATTGAGGGGATGCCCATCAATTGGGGAATGTCTAAATAACTTGTGGTACATGAATACTATAGAATATTATTGTTCTATAAGAAACCATAAATGGTTGGGGTCTAGAGAAGCTTGGAATGACTTACAGGACCTGACGCTGAGCAATGGGAGTAGAACCAAGAGAACAATGTACACATTAACAACAACATTGTGAGATGATCAGCCTTGATGGAAGCAGCTTCTCTCAGCAGTTCAGAGAGCTAGGGCAATAATATTAGATTGGCTAAGGACAATACTAGTCCCATTCAGAGGAAGAAAAATAAAACAAAATGAAACAAAAGAACCCTTCAGAATTTGATGAACACTTCATAAAAATTATCTTTTATGTATCTCTTTCCCTTAATCCTAATTCCCTGTACAGAAAATGATTAATTTGTAAACATGTTTATCCAAAATATGTATGTACAATGCTAACCTAACTGTTCATCACTGATGGAAAGGGAGGGTGGAAGGAAATTTTGTAACTTAAAACACATGTGTATATGTGTGAAAAAGTAAATAAATAAATAAAAAAGAACAGAATAAGATATTTTTCCAGGCTAAAACAAATTAGGTTTTCAGAAGTTTGTGACACAAAAGCTGGGGTCTGAAGTAGAGTGCAGCTGCAATAAAACCAGTTAACTATGAAACTTTGCATGTGCTTTGATCCTATAATACTATTAATAGATTTGTACCACAATTTTATCAAATAAAAAATAAAAATGATCCTGTTGAGAGGATACACATCAGGGAATTGCTAAGCAACTTCTGGAATGTGATTATCCTGGAATACTATTATGCAATAATACATTACCAGAAGGATGATTTCAGAGAAAACAATACAAGACCTATCTGAGCTGATAGAAAGTGAAGAAAGAAAAATCAGAAGATCATTGTGTACAGTAAGAACAATGTTAAAATGATAATCATTTACATCTATGAAAGACTTGCATAATTAAATCGATTAAATGATTCACAACAGGATGGAACAAATTTTCATCTATCTCTAAAGAGGAAAAAATAATGAGGGGAAGATGAGAAAGGAAATTACAGGAGTTGTCTGAGCTCTCCCACCAAAACCCCTCTTAATACCTTTTAATAATGACTACAGACAAATTCTAGAGTGATAACTTCCATAAAAAGATGGAGTGAAACAATCTTCCAGCCAAAGACAACTTCTAAGGTTGGCAGGAAAGTCTTCTGCATCAGGGTAAGAAATGAGTACCATCAAGCTCAGGCCACACCAATGCAGACCAGACACCAACAAACCAAGAGTTGCTTCCACAGCTCTCAGCCCACAGAGAGTAATGGTATTGAACAATTGGTCATAAAATGATTGCAGGGATCTCTTTTCTAGCACTGAGGTAGGAATCTATTGCTTTGCCCATGCTCAAATCTGGGACATGCTCTGGGTGGCAGTTTCAGTATGAGGAGGAGAACAGGAACTTGTGGTCACTGTGGAACAAGGACTCTCCTCACAGTTCAAGGGCAAAAAAGAATGCTTGTGGTTACTCACAGAGCAGAAAACAGTCCTGGAGAGTAGCAAACAACTTTCCTTAGATCATACCATTTTGAAAGAACTGAAAAAGTATAGGGAAATTTTAAATATATATATATATATATATATATATATATATATATATATATATATATATATATATATATATATATATATATATCTGAAATCATCTGTACAAAACCCAGAAGCTTGGGACAATATGTCCCCCACCCTGGAAACAGAACACTGTTTGTTTTTCCGAAGAGTTAAATGTCAAGTTATGGGAATTCAGGTTCCCAAGGCTAGACTAGGAAGCAAACAATAAAAAAAAAATCCTGTGGTGATAAAGAAGATTAAAACATACTCAAAAGAAGATAATAAAATCAAAGGCTCCTACATCCAAAGCCTCCAAGAAAAATATGAATTATTTCAGGTCATGGAAGAGCTCAAAAAGGATTTTGAAAATCAAGCTTAAGATAAAGGGAAAATTAGAAAGAAAAATGAAAGCAATGCAAGAAAATCAATAAAAAAGAAGTCAGCAATTTGGTAAAGGAGACACTGAAAATAATGAAGGGGGTAGAGTCAATATGGAAAAGAGAAGTTGGATCTTTCCTGAACTCTTTCTTTTTTTAAATTTATTTTCATTCATTTATACATGTATATTTCCAAGTTACAAAGTTTCCCTCCACCCTCCCTTCCCACCACACTCCTGCCCTCAGGGAACAGTCAGGTTAGCATTTTACATACATAGTTGTTGAACATATTTACAAATTAATAGTTTTTGGTATAAGGAATTAGGAATAAGGGAAAGAGATACATAAGAGATAATTTTTATAAAGTATTCATCAGATTCAGTAGGGGTGGGGTTTTTTTTGTGTAGTTCGGACTTTTTTGTTTTTCTTCCTCTGGTTGGGGATAATATAGTCCATAATCTGTCAAATACAGTCATCTTAGCTCTCTGGACTTCCAAGAGGTGTTGCTTCCATCAAGGTTGTTCATCTCATGATGTTTTTGTGTAAATTGTTCTCTTGGTTCTCAGCATCAGATCCCATAAGACATTCTAGGCTTCTCTAGAGTCCAGCCATTTATTGTTTCTTATAGGACAATAATATCCATTAGTATTCATGTACCATAACTTGTTTAGCCATTCCCCAAATGATGGGCATCCTCTCAATTTCCAAGTCTTTGCCACTTCAGAAAGGGCTTCTATGAATATCCTGGAACAATTTCTTCTGTATATGAGCTTTTTTAATTTTCCTCAGAAACAACATTAATCAAACCTGTAACCGGTTCTGGAGTGTCAGGACTCACAAAAATCCACAGTGGAGCAATTTTCCAGTTTGAGATATCTTAGAGGGACTCTAGGAGAGATTAACATTCATCAGGTAGAGTGGTGGCTTTTCCAGCACTGACAAGGGTAGGGAAGCCCCTGGGAGGCTCTCAGTAACAGCAAAAATCAACAATTGAGGCCTCAGGGTCCTAGTTCAGCAAGCCAATGGCAGAGCAGGTATTTGTGATGGGTCCAATACTGGCATAGACCATAAATTGAGAACCCCCAGAACCCCAATATAGTTGATGTGACTAGTCTGGTAATTCTAGTATAGTGGGGAAGCCATTAATACCTGAGGTCATAGAGCATTGGAAGTTCAGTGATCAGCCTCCCAATCCAAGACCCTGGGGCAGTGTAACCTGTAACCTAGGAGTAGAGTTCAACATTAAAAATCATGAACTGGGATAGATATAATTAAAAAGTAAGTAAAAAAAAAACCCTAATCATAGAAAGCTACTAAGGCAATAAAGAAGATCAAAGCACCATTGCAGAAGAGGAGGATTATCAAAAGACTGTAATTTGAAATCCCAGAAGAGATAATGAATTGATAATCAAGCCACAAAAGTCTTCTTAGAAAAATAAAATAAAAAGGGGGGCAGCTAGGTGGCACAGTGGATAGAGCACCAGCCCTGGAGTCAGGAGTACCTGAGTACAAATGCTGTGTGGCCTTGGGCAAGCCACTTAACCCCATTGCCTTGTAAAAACCTAAAAAAAAAAAAAAAGAAAAAAAGAAAAGAAAAGAAAATTTAAAAAAAGGATTATAAATATCAAGTACAAAAATAATGAAAAGAAATGAGAGGAACACAAGAAAGAGTCAATGGCTTAGAAAAGGAGTCACAAAAATGAAGTGAAGAAAATAACTCGTTCAAAAACACAATTTGTCAAATGAACAAAGAAAACAAATCTTTATAAAAAAATATGAGGAAAGGGAAAAAGAAAACAAATCCTTAAAAATAGAATTGGCCAAGTGGAAAATAATATGCAAAAGTTAACTGATGAAAATAATTACTTAAAAATTAGAATTTGACAAATGGAAGCTCTGAAATTAAGAATTCATCAAGCAAAATTAAAAAAAAATGAAAAAAGAAGAAAATGTAAAATACCTCACGCCGCAAAGAGCTTGAAATACAACCAAGTATTAACTACCCAGCAAAACTGGATTCTTTCAAGGGAAAAGATGACTATTTAATGACATAGGAGACTTTCAAACTTTGCTGAAGATAATAGAGCTACACAGAAATCTTGATCTTCAAATACAATACTCAAGTGAAGCATAAAAAGGTAAACAGATAAGGGAAATCATAAAGGACTTAATGATATTGAACTGTTTATATTATTTAATGGGGAAGATGATACTTGAAACTCAGACAAACTTTCTCATTATCAGGGTTGATCAAAAGATATATATATATATATATATATATGAACGGCATGTTAAATATGAAGCAGTGATATCTAAAAGGTAAAATTAAGAGATGTCAGAGGAATGTAGTGGGAGAAAGGGAAAGGGGAAGTAGAATGGAGTAAATTATCTCGGGTGAAAGAGGAACAAGCTTTTATAGTGGACTGGAAGAGGGGAAGATAAGGAGGAGTGAGTTTACCTTATTTTCTTCAGAATTGACTCAAAGAAGGATTAACATACTTAATGGGGTATAGAAATCTACTGAGAAGAAAGTAAGAGGGGAAGGTGATAAGAAAAAGAGATGGGGTCAATGGAAGAGATGGCTGATTGGGGGAGATACTAGTCAGAAGCAAAACAATTTGGAGTAGAAATAAGATGAAAGGAGAGTGAGAATAGAGTAAAAAGACAGGAAGTATTAGGAAGGTGGAAAATACAGTTATCAAGAGTAATTGTGAAAAAAATTTTGAAGGAAATTTCTCTGATATGCACCAAATGGTACAGCATCCACCTCCTTAGAGGAGAAGCATAATGAATCACAGGAAGACAAACAGAAAAACTTTATTAGTGGGAGTCCTCAACTACCCTCTCTCCAAACTAGATAAAACTAGTCACAAAAAATACAGAAGGGAATTAAGGAGATAAATAGAAATTTAGAAAATTTAGATATGATAAACCTTTGGAAAAATATTGAATAGGAATAGAAAGAAATTTACTTTTTTTTTCCAGTGGTACATGGTACTTACACAAAAATTAACCATGTACTAGGGCATAAAAACTATACAATCAAATGCAGAAAGGTAGAACTATTGAATGATTACTTTTCAGATCATACAATTAAAATACATATAATAAATAACCATGGAAATATAAACTGAAAGCTAATTAAAAACTAAGTAACCTAATTTTAAAAGAATGAGTGACGCAAACCACAAATTATAGAAATAATCAATTATTTTAGACAAAGAAATGACAATAATGAGACAACATACCAACTCTGTTAGGATATAGTCAAAGCAGTATTTAGAAAAATTTTTTATCTCTCAATACTTAGATAAAAAAAACAGAGAAAGATGAAATCAATGAAATAAACATGCAATTGAAAAGCTAATAAAAGATCAAATCAACAACTCGATAAATGCCAAATTAGAAATTCCAAAGACTTATCATATCAAATTTTTCTAAATTTCTTTTTATCTCCTTAATGTCCTTGATTTTGTTTTTGTTTTTTTTTTTTTTTTTGACTAGTTTTATCTAGTTTGGAGAAAGTGTGGTTGAGGATTTCCACTAGAATAGTTTTGCTGTCTGTCTTCCATTTATCTTCTCCTCTAAAAAGTTGGATGCTATGCCATTTGATACATTTATGTTTAATGAGAAATGAGAATCAAAGGAGAAATTAATAAAATTCCAAGAAAGAAAGCTATTGAATTAATCAACTAAGAGTTGATTTTATGAAAAAATTCAATAAAAGAGATAAAGCCATTGTTAATTTGATTAAAAGAGAGCAATCAAATCACTAGTATCAAAAATGAAAAGGGTGTTTTGACTATCAATATAGAGGAAAAAATGATAATAGTTCAGATCTATTTTAACTGTCAATAAATCTGATAATTTAAGGTGAAAAGGATGAATATCTACAGAAACATAAATTGCCCAAATTAACAGAATAGGAAATAACTTAAATATGCCCATTTCAATAAAAGAAACTGAACAAGTCACCAATGAACTCCCTAAGGCAAAAATCTTAAATAATTTTTTAAATGATTAAAAATGATTTTTAAAATGTTAATTTAAAATTATAAGCAACATCCATCTAAACTCTCAGCCAGTCAGATAGATTAACAAGTGAATTCTACACACATTTAAAGAACAAGTGATTTCTACAGTATATAACATAATTGAAAAAGTAGGTGAAGAAGGAATTCTACCAAATTCCTTATATGATACTTGTATGGTGCTGATGCCTAAATCAGGTAGAGCCAAAACAAAGGAAGTTATAGACCAATATCCCTAATAAATATTGATGCAAAAATTTTTAATAAAATATTAACAAAGAGACTACAGCAAGTTTTCACTAGGATAATACAATTTTCAGTATGGGGAATTAGGATTAAGGGAAAGAGATGCATCAGAGATAATTTTTATAAAGTATTCCTCAGATTCTGAAGGATTGTTTTTGTTTTTGTTTTATTTTTTGTTTTATTTTGTGTTGTTTTTCTTCCTCTAAATGGGAATGACATTGTCCATAGCCAGTCTAATTAGATTGTCCTAGCTCTCTGAACTGCTTAGAAGGATCTGCTTCCATCAAGGTTGATCATTTCACAATGTTTTTGTTAATGTGTATTTTGTTCTCTTGGTTCTGTTCCCTTCACTCATCAGCTGATCCTGTAAGTCATTCCATGCTTCTCTGGAATCTGATCATTTTTGATTTCCTATAGAACAATAGTATCTCATATTATTCATGAACCATAACTTGTTTAGCCATTCCCCAATTGATGGACATTCTCTCAGTTTCCAATTATTTGCCACTACACAAAAAAAGCCTCTATGAATATTTTGGAACATGTGGGACTTTTTCCTATTTTTTATGATTTCTTCTAGATATAGACTTAGAATTGGAATTGCTGTGTCAAAAGGAATGAAATTTTTTTTTTTTGCTCTTTTGGCATAGTTCCATAATACTCTCCAGAATTGTTACATCCATTCACAACTCAACCAGAAATACATTAATGTCCCAATTCTCCCACAACCTCTCCAACATTGATCATTTTCCCTTTTTCTCATCTTGGTCAATCTGATAGGTGTGGGGTGATGCCTCATAGTGGTTTTAATTTTCATTTTGTTAATCAATAATGTTTTGGAACTTTTTTCATATGATTGCATATAGCTTTAATTTCTTCATTTGAAAATTGTTCATATCCTTTGACCATTTATCAACTGGAGAATGACTTGTATGTAACCTTATAAATTTGTTGCAATTCTCTAGATATTTTAGAAATGAGACCTGTATCAGAACTCCTATTTGTTAAGATTGTTTCCCAGCTTTCTACTTTCCTTCTAATTTTAGAAGCACTGAATTTATTAGTACAAAAATTTGTTAATTTAATATAGTCAAAATCATTTACTTTGCAGTTAACAATGTACTCTAATTCTTGTTTGGTCATAAATTTATCCCCTTTCCATAGATATGATAGAAAGAGTATTTCTTGGTCTATTACCTTATCTGTGGTGTTGCTCTTTATGTATAAATGTATAAATCCTGTACCTATTTTGACCTTATTTCAGTATAGGCTGTGAGATGTGGGTCTATGCCTAGATTTTGTCATACTACTTTCCAGTTTTCCCAACAATTTTTTTCACATAATGAGTTCTTATCCCAGAAGCTAATTTCTTTGGGTTTGTCAAACAGTAAATTGCTATAGTCATTTACTGTGGTTTCTTTTGAATGAATTCTAATCCACGGATCCATTAGTCTTTTTTTTTAACTAGTACCACTCAATTTTGATGACTGCCACTTTATAGTATAGTTTTAGATCTGGTAGAGTTAAGCCACCTTCCTTTAAATTTTTTTTTCATCAGTTCCCTTGCTATTCTTGACCTTTTGTGGCTTCAAATGAATTTTGTTATTATTTTTTTCTAGCTCTGTAAAATAGCTATTTGGTAGATTGGTATGGCAATGAATAAGTAATTTAATTTTGGTAGAATTGTCATTTTGATTATATGAGCTCGACCTAACCATGACCAATTGATATTTTTTCCAATTATTTAGATCTGATTTTATTAGGGTGAAAAGTGCTTTTTAATTGTGCTCATGCAGTTTCTGAGTTTGTCATGGGAGTTATATTCCCAAATATTTAATGTTGTCTATAATTAAATGGAGTTTCTCTTTTTATTGATTGCTCAGGGGTATTGTTGTTCATATATATAGATATGCTGATGATTTATATGGATATTTTGTATCCTGTTACTTTGTATTTCAGGGACTTTTTTAGGTGATTGTCTTGGGTTCTCTGAGTATACCATCATATTATCTATAAAGAATGAAAACTTTGCTTCCTCAATGCCAATACTGAGTCCTTCAATTTCTTTTTCTTCTCTTATTACTATGGGCCAGCATTTTTAATACCATATTAAATAGTAATGATGATTATGGACATTCTTGTTTCACCCTTGATTTTATTAGAAATACTCTGAGCTTATACCCATTACATATAATATTTGTTGATGGTTTTAGATAGATGCTATTATTTTAAGGAAAACTCCATTTACTTCTAAACTTTCTATTATTTTTAATAGGAATGATGTATTTTATCAAAGGGTTTTTCAGTATCTGTTGAGATAATCAATGATTTCTGTTGGTTTTGCTATTGATATGTTTAATTATATTTAGTATTTTCCTAATGTTGAACCATCCCTGCCCACCTGGTTTAAATCCTGTCTGACCATGGTATACTATCCTAGCAATAACTTGCTGTAGTCCCATTGCTAATATTTTATTTAAAGATTCAGTTAGGTGGAGCAGTGGATAGAATACCAGCCCTAGAATCAGGAGGAACTGAGTTCAAATCTGGCCTCAGACACTTAATAATTACCTAGTTATGGGACCTTGGGCAAGTCACTTAACCCCATTGCCTTGCAAAAACCAAATTAAAATTTCATTTGAGACTTTTGCATCAATATTCATTTCTATGTCTCTTTTGGTTCTTCCTGGTTTAGGTATCAGCACCATGGTGGTGTCATAAAAGGTGTTTGGCAGAACTCCTTCTTCACCTATTTTTTAAAAATAGTTTATGAAGAATAGGAATTAATTGTTCCTTAAATGTTTGCTATAATTCACTTGTAAATCCATCTGGACTTGAAGACTTTTTCTTATGGGATTTTTTGATGGTTTCTTCAATTTCTTTTTCTGAAATGAGATTATTTAAGTAATTTATTTCTTCTTTTAATCTGAGCAGTTTGTATTTTTATAAATATTCATGTGTTGCACTAAGGTTATCCAATATATTGTCATATAGTTCAGCAAAGTAGTTCCTAATTGTCTATTTTTCCTCCTCATTGGTGGTTAGTTCTCCCTTTTTATTTTTGCTATTGGTAATTTGTTTATCTTCTTTTTAAAAAAAATCAAAACCAACTCAGTTTTATTTGTGAGATCAATGGTTTTCTTGATTTCAACTTTATTAATCTCTCCCTTGATTTTGAGGATTTCTAATTTGGGACTTAATTAGGGGTCTTTAATTTGTTCTTTTTCTAACTCTAACTTTTTTAGTTGAATACCCAATTCATTGATCTCTTTCTCCATTTTATTCTTATAGACATTTAGAGATATACAGTTTCCCCTCAAAACTTCCTTTGCTGCATCCCATAAATTTTGGTATGGTGTATCATTAGTATCATTTTCTTGGATATAATTATTGATTATTTCTTTTATTTGTTGTTTCAGCCACCCATTATTTAAGATAAAATTATTTAAGTTCAATTAATTTTTGGTTTATCTTTCTCTGACTCTTTACTACATGTATTTTTTAATTGCATCATGTTCTGAGAAATGTGTATTTATTATTTCTCCCTTTCTGCATTTGATTATAAGACTTTTGTGTCCTAATACATAGCTGCCATGTACTACTGAGAAAAAAAAGGCATATTCTTTTCTATTCCCATTAAGTTTTTCTCTAGACATGCATCATATCTATGTTTTCTAAGATTTCATTCACCTTTTTAACTTCCTTCTTGTTTATTTTGTTGTTAGATTTATCCACGTCTTAGAGAGGGAGACTGAGGTCTCCTGTTATTACAGTTTTGCTGTTTACATCTCCTTGTAATTCACTTAGCTTGTCCTCTAGGAATTTGGATGCTATGCCACTAGGTGCATACATGTTTAGTAATGATATAGATTCATTACCAATGGGCCTTTTAAGAAGATATAGTTTTATTTCTTATCCCTTTTAATGAGATTGAGTTTGGATCTTGCTTTATCTGAAATCAAGATTGTTGCCCCTGATTTTAATTTTACTTCAGCTGAGGCATAATATATTTTGCTCCAAGCTTTACCTTTACCTTGTGTGTATCTCTCTAATTCAAATGTGTTACTTACAAACAACATTTTGTAGGATTCACCCCTATTATTCAATATTATAACAGAAATGCTCACCTTATCAAGAAGAGAAGAAAATGGAATTGAAGGAATTAGAATAGGCAATGAGACAATAAAACTCTCTTTTTGCAGATAATATATTGTTATACTTAGAGAATCCTTAAAAAAGAATTAAAAACTACTTGAAACAATAACTTTACCAAATTTTCAGGATATAAAATAAACCAACATCAAACAACAGTATTTCTATATATCACCAACAAAGCCCAGCAGCAAGTAATAGAAAATGAAATTTCATTTGAAGTAATTGTATATAACATAAAATACTTGGAAGTATATTTGCCAAGAAATATTCAAAGACTATATGGACACAATTTCAAAATGTTTTTCCACAAATAAAATCAGACCTGAACAAGTGAATAAATGTCTATTGCTTTTATATAAGCCAATAAACATGACAATTCTATTTAAATTATATTTCTTATTTAATGACATACCAGTCAGATCACCAAAAAATATACTATAATTTCATTAAAAATCTAAGAACATTCATCAGTAGTAAAAAAAGAATATCAAAGGAATTAATGGAAAAGATGATTTCCAGTTGTTTCTAAGAGCATCCTGCTCTTCATTTCTTAGCTGAATAGTATTCCAGTATAATAATATGCACAATTTTTCAGCCATTCCTTCAATGAGAGACATATTATCAATTTCCAATTCATTGCCAACAAAAAATGAATATTTTTGTTTATGGGTGCTTTTTATTTTTGTTTTTTATTCCTTTTGGGTTACAAACCTAAAGTGATTTTGGGTCAAAGGGTATGCATGATTTAATTGCTTTTAGGGCATAGTTTTTAATTGCTCTATAGAATAACTCCATGAACAGTGCACTAATTTCTCATTTTTCCCAAATCCCCTTTACCATTTGACTATTTTTCTCTTCTATTAGCTTTTCTAATTGGTATGAGGTAGTACCTCAGAATTATTTTGATTTTTATTTCTCTAATTAAATAATGAATTAGAGGCATTTTTCTTGTTTGTTTTTCATAATGAAGAGAGATAAGTACCTATTATAGTAGAGCAAGTGGGTTCACCCTTTTAGCTATTCTGGGCTGCATTGCCCCCCCCCAAAATCTTCAGGGGCTGCAAATACCCATTCATGAATACCATGCAACCTGCACTACCAAGGAGCCCAACAACAAATGTGATGCAGATATCTTGAATAGGTCCCTAGAGGCTATTGAAGGGATAGCCACAGCAGGTTGGCCATACCTGAATAGGGAAAAAAGAAGAGAGGCTGTGAGAATTGTTTGAATTTTACTCTCATTAAATTTGGGGCAAAGAAGGAATAACATATATACTCAGTTGAGTTCAGAAATGAATCTCACTTCACAGGAAATTAGAAGAGTTAAGGGCAAATAAAAGAAAGGAAGGACTCTGAAAGTAGAGTAGAAGAGGGTATTGGGAGTGAAGGGAGGAGAAGAGAAGGCAGATTTAGGAAGGTGTGGTCAGAATCAGAACACTGGTGATGAGGGATAGGGTGAAAGGAGAAAGAAAAAT
Organism: Macrotis lagotis; assembly: GCF_037893015.1. Classification (NCBI taxonomy): domain Eukaryota; kingdom Metazoa; phylum Chordata; class Mammalia; order Peramelemorphia; family Peramelidae; genus Macrotis; species Macrotis lagotis. The sequence goes on along the minus strand of NC_133658.1, from coordinate 196,111,764 downwards.
ATAAACAAGAGAAATTTAGTGTGGAGAGAAATGAAGTATTAATAATCACAACTGTAAATGTGAATGGGATGAACTCTCCAATATAAATGGAAGTGGACAAGCAGAGTGGATTAAAAACCAGAATCTTGCAATATGATATTTATAAGAAACACATCTGAAGCAGAGAGGTATTCACAGAGTAAAGGTAAAAGACTAGAGCAGAATATATGATGCTTTCCAATAAGATCAGGGGTGAAACAAGGATGCCTGATATCATCTCCATTATTTAATATTGTACTAGAAATGTTAGGTTCAGAGGGAAGAGAACAAGAAGAAATTGATGGAATTAGAATAGTCAATGAAAAGCAAAACTCACATTTTGCAGAAAATATGATGGTACATTTAGAGAATCCTATTCAATCAATTAAACAAAAAATTATTTAAAACAATTATCAATTTTAGAAAAGACTCAGGATATAAAATAAACAATGAAAAATCATAAACTCTTCTGTGTATTACCAACAAAGACCAGCAATAAGAGATAGAAAAAGAAATTCCATTTAAAGTAGCTATGGACAACATGAAATACTTTGGAGTCTAGATGCCAAGACAAACCCAGGAATTGTATGAACATAATTACAAAATATTTTACTCACAAATAAAATCAGATCCAACAAGTGGAGCAATGAATTTTCTAATAAGTAGGTCAAACTAAATTTAACAAAATGGAAATTCTAATCTAAATTAATATTTTTTATTCAATAATAGTAATAAAACTGCCAAAAATAATTTTTACAGAGCTAGGAAAAAAATAGTAGAATGACATATCTGGAAGAACAAAAGGTTGAGAATATCAAGGGAATTAATAAAAAAAATGCAAAGCAAGTGACCTAGCTGAACCAGATCTAAAAAGTAACAATCATTAAAACAATTTGATACTGGCTAAGAAATATAATGGTGGAATAATGAAGTAGATAAGATATAAAAGAAATAGTTTTGAGAAACTCAAAGACTCCAAGTTATGGGATAAGAATTCACTGTCTGACAAAAAAAGAACTAGGAAAACTGGAAAATAGTATGGCAGAAATGAGGTATAGATAAATGTTTCATATTCTGTACCAAGATAGGTTGAAATGGGTACATGATTTAGATATAAAGGGTGAAACCTTGGAGAACAAGGAATTGTTTATCTGTTAAATCTGTGAGGAGAGGAGGAGTTTATGACAAAATAAGAGATAGAGAATAGTATAAAATGCAAAATAGATAATTTTTATTACACTAAATTTAAAAGGTTGTGAAAAAAAGAAAGCCAAGGAAACAAAGATTAGAAGGAATGCACAAAGGTTAAGCAATTTTTATAGCCATTATTTCTGATAGAGGACTTGTTTCTATAATATATTTGAGAACTGAATCAAATTTATCAGAATACAAGTCATTCCTCAATTGATAAATAGTTAAAGAATATGAACAGGTAGTTTTCAGAGGAAGAAATTAAAGCTATCTATAATAATATGGAAAAATATTCTTGATTAATATTGATTAGAGAGCTATAAAATAAAACAACTCTGAAGTACCACCTCATACATATTGGATTGGCTAATATGACAGAAAAGGGAAATAATAAATGTTGGAAGTAATGTGAGGAAGCTAGGACATTAATTCATTGTTGGTAGATTTGTGAACTAATTTGGAGAAGAATTGGAAACTGTGCCTAAAGGACTATAAAACTGCATTTTTTTTTATCCAAAAATACCACTATTTTGTCTATAATCCAAAAGATATAACAAAAAAAGGAAGATAGATTCCCATGTACAAATACTTTATAGTATCTCGTTTTGTAGTGGCAAAGAATTGAAAATTGAAGGGATGCCCATGAATTGGCTAATGCCTGAACAAACTGTAGTAAATGAATATCTTGGAATACTATTATTCTATAAGCAGTTCTGTATAGGAACATTCAGAACATTCTAGAAAGAATTTCATGAACTCATACTGATAAGTTAAGTGAGCAGATCTAGGAAATATTCATACAGTAACAGCAATTGTGTGATGAAGATATAAAGTTAAGATCTGGTAGGAAGTAGTAACCCTTCTCCATTTATTGAATCAAAGATGCTTCTTACATTGACCCAAACTCTTTATGCCTAGACTGCTAGAATCAAAGGATGTTTAGTACTTTTCTGATGCATTAGTATTATAAAGAACACTGGAATGAATCATAAAATGAATAGAAAACATCAATTCTTATGAGGACCAACTGAAATGTGTTGACAAATGCTTATGAAACCCTTTTACTATTCTTGGCTACAATTTTCTATAAGCTCCAAATTTTGCCTCTTTTAATTAAAACAGGAGATTAGACTATGGTGATAAATTCTTAGCCTGTTATTTGAAAGCAATTTTGAAACAATCAAGATAATAGAGAATATGAAGGGTTAATTGTCAGTTCAAAATATCATGTCCTTGGGAACTCTAGAACTGTTTTCATTAGAAAACTTCTGGTCAATATCTTCTCTCCTAAGAAACTGGAAAATTGCTATTCTTGTCAAGTCTCCTAGGACCCAAGGCTTCCAAATCATTTTTGGAGAGCTTTTTCTTATTCCCTTTTCTTGGAACAAAGCAAATAGGCCTTTGGAATTGACTCTTTTGGCAGACAAATAAATTTTGCAGGGCATGGTCAATTTAGCAATCATTTTAATCCATCAAGCATTTAATAAGGACCCATTAAATTCTGGATTCTAGATTGGGCACTGAGAAGTCACTGGAGAAATATATACTACTGAGGATGCAATAAAGAAATGATTTAGTACCAGAAGAACACCATCAGGAGGATCAGGAATTTCTTTTTTTCCCCCAGAGAAGATAGTCATTGGGGTTGTCTGTGCCCTGAATAAGCCAAGAACCCTATGAAGCAAATGTGCAAGTATGCTTCAGACTCAAGAGTTAAACTAAAGTAAGTCAAAGAGATTGAAAATTAAATAATTCTATGTCTAGGGAAAAAGGAAGAAAAGAGTGGGAGACTTGAGTGTATTAGTAAATGTAGTTGCAGTTATTAAATATAAATATATATATATATATACTTATGTATATAGCACTATATATATGTGTGTAGCGATAAATACAGACACAAATATACATAGATATCTATACATCTATGTATGTATGTGATTCTTTGTGTGTAAAATCATTTTGAATATACTTTTTAAGTACAAAAGTGAATTCAATCCAGGGAAATCTTGATTGAAAGGCACTGAAAAAGGTTTGCAAGTTGATGACATCCCATTGACTGCTTACAGTTGAATTACATACTCTTTTGGGCAGGGAGATTTTCTAGTTTTTTTGTCATTTTTTCTATTCTTATACAATTATTAGTTACTGCGTGAGCATTACAAGATTAGACTTCAACAACAAAACTATTTAAGGTTTGATCTCTATTCCTTATTTACTGAAAAAAGTTCTACTTCTGTCATCAGTCTTTGTCAGTAACATTCCTGAAATTTACCTGTTCTTGAAGTTTTAAAAAAAATTGGGTAGTCACACAAATTAGGAGTTAAATCATTGATGATCTTTCCTGAATATTAATTGTCCAGGATACACATTTCTAACTCATGGATGGACTTCACCATTATCAACCTAAATTTTAGATTACTATTGATCCTGGAGAAAGGGGGGGAGGGATTGGGATTTGCATTTTACAGAATTAATTTAAAGATTCACATTTGGAGGTGGAGAGATTATATCAAGATGGGCTGTTTTCTCAGTTAGGATGCTGTAAAAAATTTCCAGAATGATCTTGATCAATACTACTGATATTCTAGAGTAATCATTTTTAGATTGGGTCCAGGATATTTTTTCAAGAATTGTATTTCAAAACAGCTTCATAATTCTAAGTATTTTATTTAACATATTAAAAATATTTTTTCTGAAAAGGAACCCATAGGCATCATCAGATTGCTAATCTTTTTAATCTTTGAATATGTGATTGAAGGAACAACGTTGAGAGAAGGCAAGGAAAAATCTTCTGCATGTTCTAAAAGAGAAAAATAATGACCAAACCTTTAATTTATAAATTTATGAGGATTCAGACATTTGCTCTCCTAAGAAAACTATTAAATCAATATTCAATCAGATAGGATTAAGATCAGCCATAATTAGAGCAATGGTTTCTGTTTTAAAAAGGAATCTTCCCCCCAAAGGAGTTTTACTTACAGTTCCAAAATACAGTAAGTAGCATAATGTCAATAACTATAACAACAATAATAATTTAGTCTTGATTCATCTCTAAACTTCACTTCTACCAAGAGAATTTCACACATCATTGTCTCCTTACAATGAGGTTGATGACAGAAGTCAAGGCACAAGTTGATTTTAAAAAAAAGAGCAAGGTCATTTTGAAAAATTCCGTCCCATGGATTCAAGGGCAATAATTATCTATAGTGTAACTGCCCTCTTTACTAAACTTCCTTGGCATTAATCGGTATTCACTTAATGGCTATATGTTTTATCTTTTCTTGTCTGTTCCACGTACCATTAAGACATTGCTCCTCATAACTATTTGCCACTTTAAATGGTTTTAGACAGAATATAGTAGGTTATTGTACAGTGAGTAATTTAAGTGGTCTAGGAAAGCCTCTGCAAGCTCCCAAGGGAACATCTATTTATTCTCCTGGTCTTTCTCATTATACTCTAGCCTGTTTGTAAATGTGGTTGAAATAGAATTGTTTCATGTATTTTATTTGTATGCCTGATTCCTAGCACAGTTACTAGCATAAAAAACAAATATACTAGGTATAAAAGAAGGTCATAAAATTAAGAAGGTATAGGCAATATTTTTATTGATATTTTTTTTTCCAAATACATATTATGAAAGTTTTTCTACATTCATGCATCTGAATATTCATATTTTCAAGTTACAAAACGTCCTTTCTCCTTCTCTTCACCCCACCCCATGGAGAAGATCCAGGTTAATATTGTAGTTACATATTTCTGTTAAACATGTTTACAGATCAGTCATTTTTGGAATGTGGAATTAGGATTAAGGGAAAGAAATACATAAGAAATATTCTTTAAATAGTGAATGTAGTGTTCCAGTTTCTGAAGGTTTTTTGTTGTTTTGTTTTTGCTTTTCTTCCTCTGGATGGGGATAACATTGTCCATAGCTGGTCTAAAATGGTTGTCCTAGATCTCTGAACTGCTGAGAGGAGCTGCTTCCATCACAGTTGGTCATCTCTCTCTCTCTCTTTTTTAATTTACATCACTTTTTTTATTGATATCTTACTTTTCCAAATACAGGTTAGGAAAGTTTTATTTCTTTCACATTCATCCCCTGCCTTTGTATATTTCCAAGTTACAATATTTCCTTGCACCCTCCCTTCCCACCCCTCTCTCCAGAGGCAAGAAGTCAGGTTAATATTGTATTTACACATTTCTATTAAGAATGGTTACAGGTTAACCATTTTCGGTATGAGGAAATAGGATTGAGGGAAAGAAATACATAACAGCTATTTCTTTTTAAAAAGTGAGTGTAATATTCCTCAGATTCTAAAGGATTTGGTTTGATTTGGTTTGGCTTTTCTTCCTCTGGATGGGGATTACATTATCCATAGCTGATCTGATAGGGTTGTCCTAGTTCTCTGAACTGCTGAGAGCAACTGCATTCAAAAGGGTTGATCATCTCACAATGTTATTGTTAATGTATATATTGTTCTCTTAGTTGTGTTCCCTATTGTTCTCTTGGTTCTGCTCCCTTCGCTCAGCCTCATTCCATGCTTCTCTAGAGTCTGACCCTTTATGATTTCTTTTCTTTTCTTTTTTTTTAAGGCTTTTGCAAGGCAATGGGGTTAAGTAGCTTGCCCAAGAATGCACAGCTAGGTAATTATTAAGTGTCTGAGGCAGGATTTGAACTCAGGTATTCCTGACTCCAGGGTGCTCTATCCACTGTGCCACCTAGCCACCCCCTATGATTTCTTATAGAAAAATAGTATTCCATAATATTCATGTACCATAACTTGTTTAGCCATTATTCAGTTGATGGGCATCCCTTCAATTTCCAATTCTTTGCCACTACAAAAATAGCTGCTATGAATATTTTGGGAATACTTTGGGACTTTTTTATTTTTTTTATGATTTCTTCTGGATATAGGACTAGAATTGGAATTGCTGGGCCAAAGTGTAAAAACAGTTTTATTGCTCTTTGGGTATAGTTCCATATTTCTCTCCAGAATGGCTGGATCAGTTCACAACTCCACTAACAATGCATTAATGTTCCAATACTCCCACAACCTCTCTAACATTGATCATTTTCCCATTTCCCATCTTAATCAATCTGACAGGTGTGAGGTAATACCTCATTGTTGTTTTAATTTGTATTTGTCTTATCAATAATAATCTGGAGCATTTTTATATTATCATTTATACATTTATTTTCTTCATTTGAAAACTGTCTATTTATATCCATTAATTATTTATCAGTTGGGGAAGTATATGCAATATTAACCAAAGACAATGGGAAGCAGAAAAATCACTGCCAGTATTAGTTAATGAATTTTTTTTTATTATTTCTTGATTGAACTAGTATAGTCACTTCTTTGGGTTTTAGAATTTCTAATCCCTGCCTCCTCTAAGTTAAACATTGCTGTCAAAATAATTTTTAAAGCACACCTGATAATATCATTACTTAAAATTCTTCAGTGTTTCTATTAATTCTAACATGAAATACAATACACATTTTCAAATATATATAGGAGAAACAAAAAGATACCCCTCCTCCCACCAAATTCATTGTAAAAGAAATAGATTGTCCTTGATTCTATAGCTACTTTCCTATATTAGTATTATGAAATTTAGGTTATAACACAAAGGGTCCATGAGTCCACTGCTGGAAAATGCAATTGATATGGATATTAGTGTTCTGTATCAAAAGAGAAAAGAAATTAAATTAGGAATCAATGACCCTCATCATGACCTCCAGTGATTAGACTTTGAACTTTCAAGAAATTATGAGAAAGAAAGCAAATGGCAACCAATTATAGATTTCCATGGGAGAAGGTAAGCCTAAGTTCCTAAATACTGTTTAACAACACCTGGGTTTAGCTTATATATATATATATATATATATATATATATATATATATATATATATGTTGGTTGAGTTATATGAATCTTTTGAAAGGATGATTTTTAAACCTTATTATGGTGTTGTTCCTTTTTTATTGCATAAGCCATGAATATAGAAATATATAGGTCAGCCATGCTTTTACAATTGACAATATTACACAAAGGTTCATTGAAATACTTAGCTTTTTAGTTACTTAAGTAAAAACAAAACAAAACAAGACAAGAAAACAAACAAAAAATAAAACAAGAGAATCCCTGGCTATTTTTGTCAAGCTCCAATCTTTATGTACAACCCAGAGTCAGGAAAGTTACATTTAACTGAGTCAGGATTATTTCTTGTTCACTCTTCTTTTTCCACGATATGACCAAGTAAAACTTTAATTAATAATTGAATGACCTATTAATATTACATTTCATTCTAATTTCTAATCTAAGACCAGTAACTGAACAGTCAAATTGAGGAATCAGAGGATGGAATTCAATGTAGGCAAAGAAATTCAATGTAGGTATAAAGCATGAGTATATGTATGGAATAGGAAAGAATAATAGTTGGCTGATAATAATTTGACTTGTCTGTATTCTATGCTTTACATAAAGCATATATCGAAATCATAACACTCTCTACTAAATTCTATTCCTTCACAATCTCTACTACAGACATTTTCTTTGCTTTTACACCATGCTTATATTCTTCTCCCTCATCATTTATTCTCCTGGTTTCCCTGACTTCCTATTTCAACTAAAATCTCATCTTCTACAGGAATCTTTTCCCAAAATTTGTAATTCTAGTTCTTCTGTTCATTATATCTACTTTTGTTGGTATATAGCTGATGTGATTTTTGATTGTTTGTTGTTTCTGCAATTGATTTGTGAGCTCCTTGAGGACAAATACTGAGTTTTGTCTCTTTTTATGACAAATACCTAGCACAGTACCTATGACATAGTAGATACTTAAAAATGATTATTGACTGACTGACAGGTAGGAATTCAAGTGATATTTATTGAAATATAATCTTGATTCCAAGGTAATGGAGAAAGGTGCTAATATGCAATAGCCTCTAATCCACCAATCAAACAATAAATTAAAAAGTATTTAATAATTTCTTAGGATATGACAGGAACTATGCTCAGCAGTGGTGATGCAAATATAAGCTTGCAAATCTATTTCTAGTATTCTTCATACCAATTCATTTGATATTTATTTTGTATCTATCATTCATTTATTTAGCTATAAATATGTTACATTTTTTCAATAGAATTTCTATTGGGCATATGCAATATATTCACAGATAAGCAAATGCATAATATGTGCAAAAAATCTTTTCCTTCTATTGGGGAAATTGAATAATGGAAGAAATCAGGAAAGTGATCTAGGAAGAGGTAGCATTTGAACTGAGGCTAAAAGGTGGTGATAAGGAGGGAAATTATTTGTCCATGTTAGGAGTCTTCATTGTTTATCATTTATTCCTGGTATTGAAAGCAAACAAGGATTATCCATCAATTGAAGTCAGGAGTTGCAAAACCTCTCTGATAAAGGACAATTGGAGCCTGAGTTATCTCTGATTTTATAGATTAAAAAAAGTTTTACATTTTATGTCACTTGCTAGTGCAGTCTCATTTCATGAAATAGTCAAAAGATTTTCAGAAGGCTATTTGGCAACAGTGCTAGCTGACCTTGGGTACGATTGTTGTTATTGTTGCTGCTGCTGCTATTGCTGCTAATGTTATTTCTTCTTTCTTCCTAAACTTATGATTAGCCTTTTGTGTAGCTTTTACTTGGCACATATTCAATCTTAGTGCTCTTAAAAACAGATGGCTATAGACTGCATGGTTAAGACTTATGTTAGGCAGTTTTTCAAAACCCAAGGATGACACACACACATCCACTAACCTTGGAACATGACATTTCAAAATGAATGGAGATAAATAATTATACTGAGAAAGATTTTCATATTTTTTCAAACAACCACTAATTCAACATTTAACAAATATACAAGGAAAATAAAAGCCCATTTTTGCTATATAATATATATATATAAACAAGTATGCATATATACCCATGTGTATATCTGTATATGAGTGCATGCATACATGCATACATTCAGGCTTATAAAGACTCTGAAAAAAGCAACCTTTGTCTAGTTGACATAAGTAAAAGGTTCTGGGAAATTCCAAAAATGCTTCTGACATGAAGAAAAAAAAATCAAGAAAGATGATAGATAGAAAGATAGATAGACAGACAGATAGTTGCATTTCTATTGTTAACCAAAATTAAGAGCTTTAAAACATAGGATTAAAAATAACATAACAACAAAAATAATAAAAATAGATTAGACATGAAGTTTTGTTCTCTGGGCTTTATCAAGCACCAGAGGTAATGGACATCATCTAAGAATGATCTCCCCAAGCTAAAGGAGATCAAAAAATTTATACAGCCACAAGGGAAGGGGCACAGAAAATATATACATATACATACACATATATGTATATTTTAACAAGAGTAGCCAAAATCTTAAACTTACTTGAAGATAATTCTGTTATTTGAAATCAGGAAAACCAGTCTTCTACAATGCAATTTTCCCTGAAGGAGGTAACATATTTTGAGTTTCAGTATCTGTAGGGTGGGGTGTTTTTGAAGTCTCAAGGAAGATCAAATTCTTTCTTGGATTAAGGAGAGTAGGAAAGTCTTCCTTTCAAAGTCTAAGGAGGACACATTCCATTCTTCATAAAAGTTAAGAAACATCAACCTTTGACCAAGAATAGTTATAAAAACTCACAGTAAGTATTATACTTAAACATTATATATGAGAGCAGAGTATCTGGGCTGAATTCATTCCTCAGTCACTTATTATTTGTGTGATTTTTTTTACCACTCTCCAAGCCTACTAACATTTCTGAGTCTCCATTTCCCTATTGGTAAAAGCAAGTGAAAGGAAGGAAGGAGAATATTAGTCCCTGGTCTCTAGTCCTTTTTCATGTCTAAATATTTTACCATATAAATAGGAGCTTAAAAACAGTTATTATCTACTTTAAAGAAAACCATTAATTCTTTCTGTGCAAGAAGAAATAGTTATAATGTATGACAATTTAGGACAATGTTTATTGTCCTAAAAATGAATTGTAGATTGGTTCCATTATATAATGAATAAAAAGATTCCATGAGTACAAAAGAAAACTTGATTAATCACTTAAGCTTTTATATACACCACACACACACACACACACACACACACACACTCTCACACGTGTGTGTGTGAGTGTGTGTGTGTGTGTGTAAATTCAATTGCAAATTATGAGTTCAATTGAATCCCTATGGCAACATCAACCAGTTGTGTGACCATGAAATAGTCATTTTATGTTTCAGAGTTTATTTTCACCTATAAAATTGCTGTTTGACCTAGAAATTTTGACATGCTCTGTTTCTGACTAACAAGTTCATCTCTTTTTAGGCAGCCTGGTGTCAGCTTATTCCTAAAATCTTATTATACTGGTGATGGAATTATTGTACCTTAGTACACTTAACATTGAGTCTGGCAAACAATAGAACTTAATATAATTCTGATTGACTTACTAAGTGAAGACTTTTAATGTTATGGTACTTATGAATTCCGATACTGAAGCAACCCACCAGCCTTAGCCTCCCTAAGTATCAGGACTACTGTATCACCATGTCTTACTTGCTCTTTATATAGGCATAAATTCATGTAACACCAGTACCTACCATGGTGAAGAGGGTTACAGTAGTCATATAAATAACTGTGAAGAAAAAAAAATAACAACAGACTGAATCCTGTTCCTCAAATTTGAGGAATTTAAATTTCGATGTGATAAATACTCTGCCCCACATATATAAAACAAGCTTCTAGAATAAAATATCAGTCAATTAAAAGAATATTCCTGTTTTCAGTTCATCCTAGTGATGATGTCTAATTCTCAAAAGTTGAAATGGGGGAAAAATTGGAGCAATGATGTCACATGAATGAAAGACTTCTGTAGCCTTATTATAACATGGATCATCAATTACTCCATCTTATTCATAACTGTAACTTCTAGAAAAATACTTTTAATACTCTATTAGTAGATACTCCTTGGATGAGGTCCAAGAAGATCTGTCTTTTACTGAATTTCATTCTAAAGCTATTATATGAGTGTTCCGTTCCAGTTCACTTAAATGAAACAGGACAAGAGGAAAAATGTTTACATTTTCATTCTTCCAGCATACAATCAAGTAGTGGGAAACTAGACAACTATGGTGGAGCAATTTTGGTTTAATGGAAAGATTATTGCACTAGGAATCAAGAAATCTAGGTTCAAACCTTGATTCTATCATAAAATAAGAGATCAAATTTTATAACATCTCAGAGCCTCAGTTTTCTTTTTTGATCAATTACCTTTCATCTCTAACAACCTACAATCTATGGTACAAATATAATATAGTTGTATATAAAACACATCACATAAACTAAGATTTATTTTAGTTTATTACAAGGAAGTTTGCCACTGTTGGCCAAAGAAATCAGAGAAGGCTTCTTGGAAGAAATTTTCCATATCTTATAGCTCAGGGAATAATACTTTATTTAGAAAAGTTTTACAACTAGGTTTTAGTGATCATAAACTCTGAAAAATAAAGGGACTATTTAATGGTCAGACAGCTAGTTGATGTTGCTACAGGAATTCAAATTCATGATTCCTGACTCCAAAGTGACTCATCTCCTAGGGCATCTTGTATGAGACAGGTCATTCATAACACAAGGATTAAACTTCAATTTCAACATTCTCAAGTGCTGCTGAAATGATTAAAATACAACTGGGAAATATTTAACAGGATAAATAAAAATCCAACAAAGCATAGATAACTTTAAATTATTTCAATATGTAGCCTACAGGGATCTATATGTATAGAATTATGGTCCCCATTTCTATTTGTGTTTGGGTCTACAACTTTAAATCAACACATTTCCCCAAGAGAAAATCAAGAAATTTTTGCTATAAAACAAAGACTTCAACTGCTTCATCTGTTTCTTCTTTTTCCCTACTCCCTAAACACACACTGTTGCCAGGGAAGGCCACCAATTGCATTCTGTAGTCAAAAAGCTTCAAGAGGCAGAATCAATATGGTGAAGTTCAAACCATGATGAAGTCAAAACTTTGTCAATATTCCTTTCCAGAAAAGAATAAAATTATACTTCAAATCAAATTTTTGAGTGATAGTCAATTAAAAGTCAAAATGAGACATTCTTCCAGAGAAAAAAAATTTGGGAAGTCAAAAGGAAAAAAAAAATAATAGAGAGGTAAGGGCTGACTTGGAGTATACAGTTGGAATAGCACAAGAAGTGGACCTTGGAGTCAGTTATGAAAGCATTAGAAGCAATAGCAGAAGCCTAAGAAATTCTCAGACCAGAAATGGTAAGGGTATTGAACAAGTGGTCAGAAAAACTTATAAGGGATCCTCTGGTGACTGAGTGAAGCTGGCACTGATTAGCAACTCTATTATCCATGCACAGTTTCAGAGAAAAAAGAAATGTTTATATTCAGTTACAAGGGAACATGGTCCATGGTCCCAGTTCCAATGCAGAAAGAAACACTAGCTAGGTGGCGCAGTGGATAAAGCACTGGACCTGGAGTCAGGAGTACCTGGGTTCAAATCTGGCCTCAGACACTTAATAATTACCTATCTGTGTGGCCTTGGGCAAGCCACTTAACCCCCTTTGCCTTGCAAAAAAAAAAACCTTAAGGAAAAAAAACACTTATGGCTAGTTCACGGGAGTCACTTTTACAGGGCCTAGAGGAGTACTAGTGTTTGTGACAGCTGAAGAGGAACATCATTCCTGAATAAAGACCAAAAGGTGTGTGAGCACAAACACACACACACCCACACACACACACACACACACACACACACACACACACACAAACATGAATTTCAATGTAGTGCTGCCCCAGGTCCCAGAGGAGTAGAACCCAAACATAATGTTTACCTTAAAGTTCAAAGTCAAGAGATAAGTTAAGAGAATGAGCAAATAGCAAAAAATAAAATTGGTCTTAAAAAGCCAGTAGGATGTAAGGAAATAATATGATATAAATTCAGAAGAGAATAGCAGTATGAAAACAGTAAAACAAAGCCTCAAAAAATCCTAATTGGACTCAAAATCATCACTTAAAAAGATATACATTGCAGATCAAAAATGGGAAAAGAAATGATAGTGATATAAGAAAATTAGAAAAAAGAAAATTAATGACTTGGTAAAAGGCATAAAATACTGAAGACATTAAACTCTTAAAACAGAATTGATATAATATTAAAAGATGAATAAAAAAATCAGAACAAAACGAAATACTTAAAAAAGAGAATTAGGGCAGCTAGGTAGTGCAGTGGATGGAGCACCAGTCCTTGGATCAGTAGTACCTGAGCTCAAATATGGCCTCAGACACTTAATAATTACCTAGCTGTGTGGCCTTGGGCAAGCCACTCAACCCCATTGCCTTGAAAAAACTATAAAAAAAAAAAAGAAGAATTAATCAAACTGTTAGAGGCACAAAAGTCCACTAAAGGAAGTGATTCCTTAAAAATTAAAATTGGGCAAGTTGAAGTTAACAACTCCATTTGACACCAAGAAAAATCAGAGCAAAATCAAAAGAATGAGAAAATACAAAAAATATATAGTCTCACCAGAAAATCAACTTACCGGAAAAATAATTAAAAACATTATTGGACTTCCTCAAAGACATGATCACCAAAGAGACTAAAAATCATATTTCATGAAATATTAATGAAAACCACCCCCAAAATCTTAGATTCAGAAATTAAAATAGAAATAAAAAGAATTCCCCAAACATGTCTTGGAAGAGATATCAAACTAAAAATTTCTGGAAGTATTATAGTCAAATTCCAGAGCTTCCAAGTAAAGGAGAAAATATTATAAGCAACAAAGGAAAAAAATAAATATTGTGGAGTGGTAGTCAGGATCACAAAACTTTAGCAGCTCCCAAGTTAAAAGATATAAGAGTCTGAGATACAATCAAGATAGTAGAGAAAAGGCAAGAGATTCCTAAGGTTCCCCCAGAGGAAAAAATAAAACATTAATCAAGTTTCTAAATGAGTTCTGGAACAACAGAAGGCACAAAAGAAGAGTGGTACATTTTTTCCAAAAGCAAATAAAACAGGATGATGCAGGACTTGGCAGCATCAGCATTAAAGGACTGAAGGACCTCCAATATGGTATCATGAAGGAAAGGAGCTTGTATTACAACCAAGAATCAACTGCACAGTAGAATTCAGCTCATTCTTTCAGAGGAAAAGATGGACATCTAAGAAAATAAGTGATTTTCAAATTTTCCTGATGAAAAAATCAGAGTTGAACAAGAAAATCAATCTTCAAACATGAGACTCAAGAGATACATAAAAAGGTAAATGGGAAAAAGAAAAAAACTGCTTTTTAATAAACTTAAGCTGGTTACATCCTTACATGAGAGAAGTCTCATAATTCTTAAGAAGTGAATCTCTATTAGAGGGAGCATATTTATACAGAAGGTAACATAAGTTGATTTCGATTAGATTTAAAAATATTGACATTAAAAATATTATATGGGGGATAGGAGAAAGGAATATGTAGAATGGGGCAAATTACATCACATAAAGAAATGTAAAGGATCTCTTATAGTTAAGAGAAAGGGGGGAGTGAAAATTGCTTGAATCTGACTTTCATCAGATTTGTCTAAAAATGAAATAATATCCCAGCTGGGTTTAGACATTCATTTTATCGTTCAGGTAATTGGGGAGGGAGGGGGAAATAATAGAGGGAAGGTGGCACTGATAGAAGGGAAGAAAAAAGGAGAGGGGAAGTGAAAGGGGAAAGGGGAAAGTAAAAGGAGGGGGGCTGATAGAAGGGAGGGCAGATTGAGAAAGGCTGTGGTCAGAAGCAAATCTGTTGCTTTAGAATTTGGGATTACTTTTAGGTGATGATCAGTGGTTTCTTTCATGAACACATTATCCTCTGGTTCTGGGATATAAAGGAAATTTCCCTTGATGATTTCTTGAAAGATATTGTCCAAAGTAAAAGGAGAAATAAAAGTACAAATGGAGGGGAGATAGGAGAGGGGGTAATAAAGAGCAGTAATTATATTTGCAAATGCAAAGGCAATGAAGTCTCTCATAAAATGGAAACAGCAGAGTGAATTAAAAAAAAATCCTACAGTATGTTGTTTAAAAGAAATACATTTGTATTAGAGAAAAGGTAAAAAACTAAAACATAATATCTATTATGCTTCAGCTGAAGTGAAAAAGTCAAGGATAGCAATCACTATCTCAGACAAAACAAAAGTAAAAATAGATTTCATGTAAAAGGATGAGGAAGGAAATTATATCTTCCTAAAAGGTGCCATAGATAATAAATAAATATCAATATTAAGCATATACTCTACTAAGTGGCAGAGCATCCAAATTCAAAGAAAAATTAAATGAGTTACAGGACAGCATAGATAGCAAAGCTACAGTACTCGGGGACCTCAATAACGCTTTCTCAGAATTAGATAAATCTTCCCACAAAATAACAATAAGCAAGTTGAGGAGGTAAATAGAAGCTTTAAAAGGCTATGTGGACCTGTAGAGTAAAAAAAAATTGACCATGTATTAGGATATAAGAAATATCATGTTCACATGCACAAAGGCAGGAATATTAAATCCATCCTTTTCAAAACATGGTATGGTTAAAAAATCACATGTAACAAAGAACTATGGAAAGATAGACTAAGAATTAGTTGGAAATTAAATAATTTTAAAGATTAAGTGGATCATAGGGCAGCTAGGCAGTGAAGTGGATAGAGCACCGGCCCTGGGGTCAGAAGGATCTGAGTTCAAATGTGACCTCAGACACTTAATAATTACTTAGTTGTGTGACCTTGGGCAAGTCACGTAAACCCACTGCCTTGCAAAAACCAAAAAAAAATAAGTAAATAAGTGGATTAAACCATAAATCATATAAATAATAATAATTTTGTTCAAGGAAATAATGACAATGACAATAAGGAGTCAACATACCAAAACTTATGGGATACAGCCAAAGCAGTTATTTGAGTAAATCTTTTATCTCTAAATGCATACATGAATAAAATAGAGAATGAGAAGATCAATGAATTGTGAATGGAGCTAAACAAAAATATAAAAAACCAAATTAAAAATTCACAATTGAATACCAAATTAGAACTTCTGAAAATCAAAGGACAAATTAATAAATTTTAAAAGTAAGAAACCAATAAAGTAATAATTAAATTGAATTAATAATTAAAACTAAGAGCTGGTTTTATGAAAAAATAAAATAAATAATATTTTGGTGAGTTTTATTTAAAAAAGATGAAAATAAAATTATTAGTATCAAAATGAAATGTGGAGGTAAAGTAATAATTCAGAGCAATTTTGATCAATTGTATGCCAATAAATCTGACAATCTAAGTGAAATGAATGAATATTTACCAAAATATAAATTGCACATTAAAGAAGAGGAAATTACTTAAAATGACCCCATTTCAGAAAAAAATAATTGAATAAGCCATTAATGAATTCTGAAGAGAAAAGATCCAGGCCAGATGGATATACAAGTAAATGCTACCAAACATTTAAGGGACAATTCATTCAAATTATATATTAACTATTTGGAAAAATAGGTGAAGGATTTCTTCCAAATACCTTCTATAACACCAGTAAGAACCAATATGGTTCTGAAACCCAAATTAGGAAGAGTCAAAAGAAAGGAAAAAAAATTATAGACAAGTTATTGATGCAAAACATTTTTGATACTAAACTTTTAAATAAAACATTATCAAAGAGAGTATAACGCTCTATCACTAGGATGATCGTCTATGATAATGTAGGATTTATACCAGGAATGCAGGTTTAGTTCAAGATTAGTAAACTATTGGCATTATTGACTTTGTCAATAAAAAAAACTAATGGAAAAAACATATTTTTTAAAATACAAAAAGGAGTTCTGTCAAATTCCTTTTATGACATCAATATAGTATTAATAGCTAAAGCAGGAAGAGTCAAAACTGACAAAGAAAATTATAGATCGACCTCCTTAATGAACAGTGATGCAAAAATCTTAAATAAAATTTTAGCAAAGAGATTGCAATAAGTTATTACCAGGATAATACACCATTATCAGGTAGAATTGACACTTATAGGCAGGGATGGTTCAATAGCAGGAAAACATTCAAAATAATTGAACATATCAAAAACAAAACCACAAGAAATAACATGATTTTCTCAATGGATGCTGAAAAAGGTTTTGGCAAATTAAAACTGATGAGGAGGAAGCAAAATTTACTTTTTTTTGCAGATCATATGATGATATACATGAGAACCCTAGAAAATCACCTAAAAACTACTTGAAGTAATTCAGCTTCATCAAAATAGTATAAAAATAAACACACATAAATCAACAGCATTTCTATATATGAACAACAAAGCCCAATGGCAAATGATAGAAAGAGAAATTCCATTTGAAGAAACATCAAACAACATACAATACTTGGAAATCTACTTTTCAAGACAAGCTCAGAAACTGTTTGAACACAATTACAAAAATCTTTTCACAGAAATAAAGTCCGATGTAAACAAATGGAAAAACATCAATTGATCATGGTTATGTCAAGCTATTATAAGAAAAATGATGATTTTACCCAAATTATTTATTAAAGAATATAGCAATCAAACCACAGAATAATTATTTTACAGAGCTAGAAAAAATAGTAACAAAATTCATCTGGAGCAACAGAAGTTCAATAATATCAAGAGAACTGATTAAAAAAGATACAAAAGAAGGTAGTCTAGCTGTACCAGATCTAAAACTATACTTTAGAGGCAGTTATCAAAACTGCCTGGTACTAGTTAAGAAATAGAGAAATGGACCAGTGGATTAGCATAGGTACAAAAGAAACAGTAGTAAATTACTATAGAAATCTATCTGACAAACTTAAAGACATCAGCTTCTGGGATAAGAACTCAATATTTGAAAAATAGCTGCTGGGGAAAACTGGAAAATGGATGGCAAAACTTAGGCATACTCACATCTCATATCCTATACCAAAATAAAGTCAAAATGGGTATAGGATTTAGACATAAAAGGTATAACCATAGAAAAATTAATAGATCAAGAAATATTCTATCTGTCAGAACTATAGAAAGGATAGAAATTTATGACAAAACAGAAACAGAGTACACTATAAATTTTAAAATGAATGATTTTCACTATATTAAATTAAATTTAAATAAAACCAATGCAGCCAGAATTAGAAGGAAAACAGAAAGCTGGGAAACAATTTTCTGAGGGGTTCTGAAAAAGGTCTCATTTCTTTTTTTAAAAAAATAAATTTATTTATTTTGTAATTTTGTAATTTCCCCCAAATCTCACTTCCCTCCCTGCCTACAGAAGGTAGTCTCTTAGTCTTTACATTGTTTCCATGCTATACATTGATCTAAATTGAATATGTTGAGAGAGAAATCATACCCTTAAAAAAATATGAGATAGCAAGATTACATAATAAGATAAGGTTTTTTTTTTTAATTAAAGATAATTGCTTTTGGTCTTTGTTCAAACTGCACAATTCTCTCTCTGGGTGCAGATGATATTCTGCATCACAAATACCTCTAAATTATCCCCGATTGTTGCACTTATGAAATTAACAAGTCCATTAAGATTGATCAACACCCCCATGTTGCTGTTGTACAATGTTCTTCTGGTTCTGCTCATCCTGCTCAGCATCAGTCCATGCAAATCCCTCCAGGCTTCTCTGAATTCCCATCCCTCCTGGTTTCTAATAGAACAATACATATAAGACAATTTGTTCTGATATTCCCTAATTGATGGACATTCACTCAATTTCCAATTCTTTGTTACCACAAATAGAGCTGCTATGTATATTTTTGTACAAGTAATGTTTTTACCCTTTTTCATGATCTCTTCAGGATACAGACTCAGTAGTGGTATTCCTGGATCAAAGGGTATGCACATTTTTATTGCCCTTTGGCCATAATTGCAAATTGCTATCCAGAAATGTTGGATGAGTTCACAGCTCCACAAACACTGTATTAATGTCACAGATTTACTACATCTCTTCTAACACTGATCATTGTCAAAGGGTCTCATTTCTAAAATCTATAGAAAACTGAATCAAATTTATAAGTTTTCAAGTCATTCCTCAACTGATAAATTGTCAAAGGATATAAATAGGCAGTTTTCAAATGAAGAAATTAAAGCTTTATATAATCATAAGAAAAAATGCTCTGCATCATTATTGATTAGAAAAATGCAAATTAAAACAACTATGAGGTATCACCTCACACCTTTCAGATTGGCTAAGATGACAAAAAGGGAAAAGTATCAATGTTGGAGGGATTGTAGAAAGATTGGGAAATTAATGCACTGCTGGTGAAGCTATGAAGTACTTCAACCATTCTGAAGAGCAGTATGGAACTAAGTCCAAAGGACAATAAAATTGACCACAAATCTCTGACCCAGTAATCCCAATACTAGGTATATATCCAGAAGAAATCATAAAAAATCGGAAAAGTCCCATTTTTATAACATTTATAAATATTTATAACAGCTATTTTTGTAGTCGCAAAGACTTGGAAATGGAGGGGATGCCCAAAAATTGGGGAATGAATGAGCAAGTTATAATATATGAATATTATGTTGTACTATTGTTCTATAAAAATTCAAGAATGGTTGGACTCTAGAGAAGCATGGAATGAATTACATAAAATAATGCTGAGTGAAGGGAGTAGAGCTAAGAAAAACATTGTAACATTATGAGTTGATCAGCTTTGATGGATGCAGCAGTTCAGAGATCTAGGACAACCCTGGCAGACATGTTATGGTCAAAGCTATCCACATCTAGAGGGGAAAATAAAGCACACAATCTGAATGAATGCGATGTACACTTTTTAAAAATTTCTCTAATGCTTTTCCTTTATACTCCATGATTTTCTTCTTTAAGATTTAATTCCTCATACACAAAATGACTAATGTTTAAACAAGTTAAACACAAATGTACATGTACCTCTTTTACTAGACTCACTACTGAGGGAAGGGAGGGAAGATGGCAGGGTGATAGCAAATTGTGTAACATATATGTATATATATATATATATATATATATGCAAGTGGATAAATGTTAAAAAACTTTCATGACACGTAATTGGAAAAATAAAATAAAATATCAATCAGGAAAAATACTAGAGAGCATAGTAATAAATGGAGATTTCCTTAACCAAAACCATAAGCAAGCACTATATGTAATGGGGATAAAACTAAAAATATTTCCTACAAGGCCAGGTGTGAAACTAGGATGCATGTTATGAGCAATATTTTATTATAAATGCTAGCTTCAGTAATAAAAGAAGAAAAAGAAATTGAATGAATTAGAATAGGCAATGAAGAAACAAAACTCTCACTCTTAGCAGATGATATGATGGTATACTTAGAGAATGCTTGAAAATCAAATAAACACTTGAAACAATTGAAAACTTTATCAAAATTATAGAATATAAAATAAATCCACATAAATTTTCAGTATTTCTATATATTTCCAACAAAGCACAATAACATGAGTTAGAAAGAAATTCCATTTAAAGTAATTTTACATAATATAAAACACTTGGAAATCTACCTGCTATGACAAACCCAGAAACCATATGAAAACAATTACAAAATTCTTTGCAGACAAATAAAATCAGATGTATGTAATTGGAAAACTATCAATTGCTCATGGTAGGCTGAACTAGTCTAATAAAAATGAGAATTCTAACTAAATTATAATTATTTATTCCATGTCATAC
This sequence comes from Macrotis lagotis, assembly GCF_037893015.1. Classification (NCBI taxonomy): domain Eukaryota; kingdom Metazoa; phylum Chordata; class Mammalia; order Peramelemorphia; family Peramelidae; genus Macrotis; species Macrotis lagotis. The sequence continues at coordinate 196,090,832 of NC_133658.1, read as the reverse complement.
CAACTGAAGTATCAAAAAAATCATTTTATAGAGCTAGAAAAATAGCAACAAAAATTCATCCAGAAGAACAAAATGTCAAGAATATTTAGGAGATAAAGGGAAAAAATGTAAACAAATCCGACTTAGCCATACCAGACTCAAATTTATAAAAAGTAAGAGCTATTCTTCAACTGATAAATGAAAATGGTTGTGAACTAGCAGTTTACAAAAAATGCATCAAATCTATCTATTTTCATATGAAAAATAGCTCACGATTGATTAGAGAAATGAAAATTAAAACATCTCCAGACTCTACCTTACACCATCAGAAATGACAAATGCTAGAGGGAATGAAGGAAAATAAGTACACTAATAAATTTCTGATGGAATTGGAAACCAGCCCAACCATTCTGGAAAACAATCAGAATTATGTCCAAAATGCATATAAACTTGACCATATTCTTTGAATCTGTGATAATACTAATAGTTCTGTATCCAACTAAATCACAGAAAAAGGAAAAGTTTCTTTGTGTACAAATACATTTGTAACAGCTTCTATTATGGTAATAAAGCATGAAAAATTGAAAGAATGCCCCCAAATTGGAATATGACTAAATAATGATTGTAATTGCATATTATTTTGTTATATGAAATAATGGAGGGAGGGGATATCAAAAGCATGGCAAAACCAATGTGAATTGATACAGAAAGGAATTGCATAGAACCGGGAAATCATTTGTGCACAGTAACAGGAATGTTGGAATGATGAATAATTATGAAAGATTTGGATACTTTGATCAACAAAATGATCCAAGACAATTCCTAAGGACTTAATGAGAAAAAAATCATCTTCATTTCCAGAGATAACTATTCTGATTGCATATTAAACTATCATTTCCTCATTTAATTTTTTCTGTGATATGATCAATTTGGAAATAAGTTTTGCATGATTTCACATGTTTTATTGATCTTATATTGTTTGCCTTCTTAGTTGTTAGGGAAGCAATGAGATAGAGAGAGTATATAAAGCTCAATATTTAAAAATAAAGTGATGTTAAAAATGAATTTAATCAATGCTGCCAAACTAAGAAGGAAATCAGAAAGCTGGGAAACAATCTTCATACCTGAGAGTGCTGATAATGGTCTCATTTCTGAAATATATAGAGAAGTGCATCAAATGTATAAGGTCACAAGTCGTTCCCCAATTGCTAAATAGTCAAAGGATATAAGCAAACAGTTTTCAAATGAAGAAATTAAAGCTATATATAATCATATGAAAAAATACTCCAAATAATTTTTGATTACAGAAATGCAAATTAAAATAACAATGAGGCATCATCTCACACCTACTAGATTATCCAAAATGAGAAAAAGGGAAGATGATCAATGTTGGAGAGGTTGAGGGAAGATTGGGACATTGATACATTGCTGATGGACTTGTGTATAGATCCAACCTTTCTGGAGAGTAATATGGAACTGTGACCAAAGAGAAATAAAACTGTTCTGTCATTTGACCTAGCAATTCCAATTCTAGGACTATATGCAGAAGAAATTATTTAAATAAGGGAAAAGTCCTACGTATTCTAAAATATACATAGTAGCCATTTTTGTAGTGGAAAAGAAATGGAAATTGAGGAAATGTCCATCAATTAAGCAATATGGCACATGAATACTATGGAATTCCATTGGTCTATAAGAAACCATAAATGGTGGGACTCTAGAGAAACATGGAATGACTTATAGGATCTGATGCTGAATGAAGGGAGCATAACCAAGAGAATAATGTACACATCAACAACAATGTGAGATGATCAATATAGATGGAAGCAGCTCCTCTCAGCAATCCAAGGAGCTAGGACAATTGTATTAAACTGGCTATGGACTGTATTATCCCCATCCAGAGGAAGAAAAACAAAACAAAAAAACAAACAACAAACAAAAAACTACTTCAAGGGGCAGAGCAGTGGATAGAGCATGTGCCCTTAAGTCAGGACTACCTGAGTTCAAATCTCACCTCAGAGGTTAAATAATTACTTAGGTGTGTAGCCTTAGGCAAGCCACTCAACCCATTTTGCCTTGCAAAAAACTAAAAAAAATAAACAAAAAACAAACAAAAAAACCCTTCAGAATTTGAACACTTTATAAAAAAATTATCTCTTATGTATCTCTTTCCCTTAATCTTAATTCCTCACACCAAAATTTCTAATTTATAAACATGCTTATCAAAATATGTATGTAGAATACTAACCTTACTGTTTGCCATTGAGGGGAAGAAAATGGGAAGGAAGGGTGGAAGAAAATTTTGCAACTTAAAATATACATGTGCATTTTTAAAAATGAATTTTAGATTTTAAAAATGGGGAAAACAATAAAAAGGAAAATATATTGTGTTTACAAAATGAATCCATTTTGTAATTAGATAAAGTTTTCAAAGGGTTAAAAAAAGTCTTCTGAAAACAGAAAATTTTATTTTTTGGTATTTTATTCAGTTGCTTTTACCTTATTTGTGGCTTAAACGAAGGGTTTCCAGCAAGTTGAGTGAATGATTTAGAAGGATTTTTTCTGGGGGGGGGGGGGAATAAGGAAACTAATCTCACAGGTGTAGAAATTTTGACAGGATTGTTATCTAAACTAGATAGAAAATGAATAGAAAACATAAGTCATCACAGACACAAATTTCTTATTGTCTCTGTAATTCAATTTCTTCATCTGTAAAATAAAGGGTTTATTAAAGATAGTGTCACATAATTTCCTACACTAGCTCTATGTTCCAAAAAAAACAAAACTTTTCATAGCATCACCTTTAGTAATAGCAAAGGAAAGTAGGTGCCTATTAACTAAGCAAGGTTACACAAAGCCTCATTATTCTATAGAATAATCAATTACAAAGCAAAGAGGAAGCATATGTATTTCTTTCCTTTGAATTATAATCTGTTCCATCTGCTTGTCTTTGAGGGGTATTGTACTCTAATGGTATGAGGACCCTCTAGGGAAGACAGTTGAGATAATGCATGTGTTCCTCACCCCTTGCATGCATTTTATGTCCCTCAATTAATTTTATTCCATAGAACAGTGAGTAAAAAAAAACACTGTGTTTGGAATCAGAAGAGATGGATTTGAATGTCATCTCTGCCAATTACTGCCAATGTGACACTGACTGTTTCTTCTAATTTGAGTTTCTATTTTACCATCTCTAAAATGAAGGGATAGTTTTAAATTGATGATTTCTATGGGGGATTTCTAAATTACTTAGCTATCTCTAAACCAAAGAAATAATCTAAGCTGAGATGGAATGATTCAAAAGTCTGATTTAACCCTAGTTGTTTTGGGTTCAACATATTAAACACTTGTTGCCTGAGAAATATTACTTAGAGACATTTCTGTATTTGATTACACGTTTGTGCAATTAAAAAAAAAAGTTGAACATTAACTTCAATAACTACCTGGTCATGAAAAAGAGATGCTGACATTTTTTTTCCATAATTGAAAATGAAATTATGCAAACTTAACCTTCTCTTTGGTCTTTCATTAAAGTGGCAAATAGAAATTTCTATTCCTGGAGAATGCCTGTGTTTAATGCCTCTTCTCAAGTTCTCTAGATAAGACATATATGAATAGCTACATCAAGTCATAGATAAAAAAAATTATCTTGTCATGTTAGGTAAACTGCTGAAAAATAAGAATGTAAATAAGAAGAAATCTATTGTTGGAAAGAAGCAATATCAGCATCTAAGGGAAGATTATAGTTGATAGACAGGAATACTTATCAAGTTAATAAGCAAGAAGGAAAAGGCATCATTTCAAGAAATTCAGCTCTATTACTAAATAATGGAACAGATCTAACATCCCCTTATATTGCAAATTTGCCATTGGGGGTTCAATAAGGAAAAGTATAAGAATATTATTTAAACTATTAATCATTCAGCAAACAAGTATTAAGAGCTTACTATGTGGAAAAAAGTTTACTATGTGTCAGGAAATTATCCAGTTGAGAATTTCATATATATTGGGCACTTTAGAAGATTTTGGAGGTTTTGTAAACTTTCAACTCCTTCCAAAACTAACCTTTGGAAGATGAGTTGTCTTCACAACTATGAGAGATATGTAGGCTGAGAGTGACTCCCAAAGGTTTCTTGCTTTAGGTATATTTATGATGAGAATGGTAATGATTATATTCTCTATTTTTTTTAGCCAACTCTACAAACATTCTGTTGGCAAGACACAGATAGATGTTGATCAAAATACAAGAGATTAACAATACTAGATTATATCCCTTTAGGATCTTAGAATTTATTTGAGTATACAATTATAAATACAATTACTATGAAAAATATTATATGATCATGTATAAAAGAAGACTAAGTTTAACAGATGATGAAAACAGTTAAGAGTATAAAATATTATGGGATAATTGACCTTTTTTGTTGTTATACATTTGCTTCAGTTATGTTCAACTCTTCATGATCTCATCTGGTAATTTCTTGGCAAAGATACTGGAGTGATTTCCCATTTCCTTCGACTCTAAACCAAACATTTCATTTTATAAATTGGGGCACAAAGAGGTAAAGTGATACCTAAGGTTACCAAATAGTAATCAGTAAAAAGAAATTTAAACTCAGTTACCATAACTGAATGCTTTGTATCTATAGAACTTTAAATGAAGTATTTATTTTATTCCTACTTTATTTCAATAAACAAATGGAGTAGAGATAATCCCAATATGCCCCATTATAAGCAACTATTTTTTACTAAGAAAAATATGTACCTATTTTTAGTGATTATTTTGTATCTGTTCTTCAAACATTCCTGTTTTAAATTTATGTAAATTGAATTATAGGAGGGCCTTTCTTGAAACTATACTCTCCCTCAGAAAAAAGAGACTTATAGGTGGTAAATACATATTCCTTCCAATTCTGGCTCCTATGGTCACATGATTGCATGAAATCACAAATTAACTATGTGAAACATTTAGGAATATAATAAGACTCATCTTCCTTATACAGATAGCATAATTAGTTGCCACCCCTATAAATATTCTTCTTGCTTTTTGTATTAAAATATTTCTGGGATTAATTTGAGGAAGTCTTTAAATAATCTTCATATTTATAATTTATCATCAACAAATGTATAACTTTCTGTCAAGAAGATAAGTTTTTCTGCAAACTCATGGAACAATTCTCTTGATATAATACCTTGCACATAATAGATATTTTATAAATGAAGAAGCTTATGTCATCATTGAAGTAACATTCTACATGGGGCCGCAAGGCATGTGAAGTCTTAAAATTATACAAGAAATAAATAAAAATTCAAAAGACTATGTAAAATATATTACAGGGAAGCTACTCAGTGCCAAAAGAAAGTAAAGTGATATAAGATCTCAAAGATGACTTGATCAGAATCCTAGGAAAGATGCATGGAGTAGAATACAGAGAAGGAGGAAAGATGGGAATACTGATTCAGTCAAGTTCAGGAAAAAATGACCTCTGAATCTAATCACTGAATAAAATTAGGATGAGAGGAGGAAAAGGAAAGGTTGAGAAGGCAATAAGCTCAGGAAAGGAGGGTAAAGGCCAATTTATTGTTAGTCTTGAGTGGAAAATATGGATTTTAAAGACATTGCTTAACATAGTTTGAAATTATTACTTTCAATCACTAGGGAAGGTCTAGAAAAATGTCTGCTTTTCTTATTTCTGAATGTCTGGAATTATTTAGAGGAAGAAACCCATGAAACAACATATACCCTGACAGATTTTAAAGTCATTTTTAAAACTTCAGTATAAACATTTATTCTTTGCTTAGTCTAATATCAGAAGATTCTTTTTTCCCCCTTAACACTATTTCACTCATTCCCTTTGTTGTCATTGTTGATTTGGAAATGACTAGCAAGAAAAAATTAAGTTAAGTTAAATTAAGTTAAGAAGGAGTTATACGATGCTATTATAAGGATATATCTTACTGTCTCTTTTTATGTCATCCAAGAAGGTTTAATTAGTAGTAACCCGTAGTAGTAATCTGTCTAGATTATAAATTATTTCAAAATATTGTCTTTTTTTGTTATCAATGACAGCTTCAAGATAAGCTGGTTAGTTATAGTGGTTGGTACTAAATAGAGCATGAAAACGTTGATGACTTTTTTGTATGCCCTTTATAAGGGTTCTTGAAGGAGACACTCAACTTTTAATATGTAACTTTCCTTTACATTTCCCCTTCTTTCTTCAGTTTTGTCAGTATCTATTTGAAAACTATGATTATCATTGTACTCAGTAATGTCAGAAACTATAAGCTCTATCCTGAAATACTGCCAGTTTTTCTTATCTTTCTTTTTTTATTTCAACTGTATCATACTCTAAACAAAGAAAATCATAGTAGGAGGGGAGGGATAGTATATGCCAAGGATAAATGTATATGTATGAAGTAGATATATGCACACAAAGAAAAGAAGTATAAGAATCATTTTCATTAGCCAGCATCATATTTCTTCAGTAATAATTCTATCATTCACTTAATTCCTCCCCCTGTGCCTCATTATGGTGTTCTGAAAGGATATATATCAGTTGCTGATATAGCATGACCTACAAACTTTGGTAGACCTTCCACAAGATGGAAAGAATGGTTATGAACAAACTATGTGTTTCTCTTTTGTGGTTTATGGAAAATCATAAGTAAATTCAGAATGCCTCATCACTGGAAGTAGACCAACAGGAAATTTCATGTAATTTTTATTTTTCAATCACATATCATAAAACCATGTTGCACAGGTACAAAGATATCTTAAGTAGAGGAGAGTCCTTGAAAATAAAATACACAAACTTTTGTAAGATTCCAACATATATCAAAAAATGTATATATTCTTCTTTTCCTTTTTAATTTGATTCATTTTAATATCCTTTTCTTTTTTTAAAAATTTGAGTACCAAATTCCCTTTCTTTCACCCTCCCCACTTCCAATGCATTGAGAAGACAAGAAAAATAATAAAAATAATCCCTACAAAATTATGCAAAATATTTTCTTATTAACCATACCACAAAAGATCAAAAGAAGAAATTATACTTCAATCTGCACTAAGTTCATTATTTTTCTATTTATTTAGTATCTAATTTTTCTATAGTTGCATATAAAAATAATATTCAATTTTCATTTTGAAACATTGAGTTCTAAATTTATTCCTTTCTTCTATCCCTACAAGCCCTCATTAAGAAGGTAAGGAATTCAATATGAGTGATACATATGTAACATATATGTATAATGCAAAACATTTTTATAATAGTCATGTTATGAAAGAAAATATAGAAAAACTGTCAAAACTTATAGTAAAAATTTTAATCTGTATTCAAACACCATCAGTTCTTTCTCTAGATATGAACACCACTTATCATCCTAAATCCTTCAGAGTAATCTTGGATCCTTGTATTGGTGGGAATAGTCAAGTTATTCAGAGGGAGTCATCTTAAAATATTGCAGTTCTTTTGTACACAGTACATTTCACTTTGCATCACATGCTCATGTAAGTCTTTTCATCCTGGATAAATTGGCATCCCCTCAATTTAAATTCTTGGTGCACAGAAAAGAGTTGCTATAAAGATTTTAATATATATTGGTCCTTTTACTTTTTTTTAAATCTTTTTTGAGATACAAATCTAGCAATAATATTGCTATTTCAAGGCTATGCCTAGTTTTAGATCCCTTTTGGCATAGTTTCCAATTGTTCTAGAGAATGGTGGAAACAGTTCACAAGTCCAACACTAATGTATTAATGGTGAGTTAGAATAGTTTTTTTCATTTACTCTTGGATAGCTATATTTCATTTGAAAGCTGTTGGTAACTTTTCCTCATTTATTAATTGTGAAATAGTTCTCATTTTGATAAATTTGATTCAGTTCTTTTTTAAATATTTGAGAAATGAAAACTTTATAAGAAAAATTTACTTCGAATTTACTTTCACTGTTATTATTGACTTTATTTCCCTCTTTGCTATTTTCCCTCCCTGTTAATTCTATTTCAACTTTCTAAATAAGATACTGTTTTCATGAGTTATTAGTGTCATCTTCCTGTTTGTGGATATAAACAATTTTATCTTACTGAATAACATGTTTTTCTTTCCTATTTACTTTTTTATGTGTTGCTTGAGCCTTTCAATTCTGCTCTTTGAAATAGGAAGGTTTGAAAGCCCTCTTATCACTGCATTTCTCTGAAAGGGTATGAACAGTAATCCTGGGAAGTTGATTCTTGTTTGTATTCCAAGCTCTTTTTCCTTCTAGATTATCATCTTCCAAGCTCAATGATCCTTTAATATAGAAGCTGCTGAATATTGTGTTATCCTGACAGGCTCCATAATACTTGAACTGTTTCTTTCTGGCAGCTTGCAGTATTTTCTCCTTGAAGTTTTGGAGCTTTGGAATTTAGCTTTAATAATCTTGGGAGTTTTCATTTATACTGGTAGTTTTCATTTTTGGGATCCCTTTCAGGAGGTGATTGGTGAATTCTTTCAATTTCCCTTTTACCCTCTAGTTCTAGAATATCTGGACAGTTTTCCTTGATAATTTATTGTATGATACTATCTAGGTTCTTTTTGTTTGATCATGGCTTTCAGGTAATAAAATAAAATTATGTAATAATTGTGAAATGATCACTCCTGGAACTATTTTCTAGGTCAATTGTTTTTCCAAAGAGATATTTCATATTGTCTTCTAATTTTGCATTCTTTTAATTTTGTTTTATTGCTTCTTGATTTCTCACAAAGTCATCAGCTTTTCTTTGGTCCATTCTAGGCTTTAAAGAATTATTTTCTTCAATGAACTTCTGTAACTCCTTTTCTATTCGATCAAGTGTACTTTTTAAGACATTCTTCTCAGACTTCTGGCCAAGATGAAGGAGAGAAGACAGGCACACTTCTAAAGTATCCTGATCTCTTCCCCATCTATCACATGAAACAAACCTCTTAAAAGAAATCTGACTCACAAAACCCAAAAAGAAAAGCCAGGAGAAAGAACATCTACCTCAGGATTTGTCTCCTGCAACAGCTTTGGCCGAATTCAGGCAGGTGAGTCTGGGCTCAGAGGGAGGATCAGCCCCAGATCAATCAGATTAACAGCTGAATTGGAACCTGGAGTCTGAGGGCCGGAGAGCCAGACCTGCTGGATCATTGGTGGGGCTGGACAAAAGGGGCTTGGGTCCGCGGGGAAGCAGAGGCACTGGTGTTTGTGCTGTCTCCCTGGACCTTGGGGACTAGGCTGGGGGGGAGAGTTCTGGTGCAGGAGAGCTGTGGACACCATCCCTAGGCTCCTCAGGTCTGAGAAGCTCTGAGGGCACACCTCCATTGCACAGAGGCCTCTTCCCAAACAAATGCAAACTACTTCTGCCTCAGGCCCAGGTGTGTGAGGAGAAGAACCAGCCCAGCTAAGGAATGACCTCAGGCCAGGGTAAAGCCCACCATTGATTGAAGGCAAAAGAATTCAATAGCTCCAAATCCTCCTGTCAAGCAACGGAAAGGCCAAGGTCACAGACACTCCAGAGAAAGCAACCAGCACCTCCTACTGGCCAGCCAGAGAAACTGCACTCAGTAAAGCCTTTAGCAATCCCAAGCCCAGGTGAACCAAGCCCCGCCCCCCAACTCAAGGTCCTAGCATAGTGAAGAAGGGTCAGTGGAAAGGCAGATCCATAGACCTGGAACTTCTGAGGAGAATACAATCTGGTCTTCAGCACAGAAAGACTTCCTTGAAGAAATAAGGAAGCTTAAAAATTTGGGAGAGACAATTAATACCTTGCAACAAGAAAACAAAACCTTAGAAATACAATTGGACAAACACAAAATGAGAATAAATCTCTCAGATCATCAATTGGACAATTACAAAATGAGAATAATTCTTTCAGATCCTCAAATGAGCAAATGAAAAAAGAAATTAACTCTCTCAAAACCTCAATTGGTCAAATAGAAAGCTCTTTCAAAAGTAGAATTGACCAATTGGTAAAAGGAGTTGCAAAAAGTTAATGAAGAAAACTCCTCCCCCCAAAAAAAGAATGGAGTCTACAGAAACTAATGACTCCATGACACAGCAAGAGTCAGTTAAACAAAATCAAAAAATAGAAAAAAAAATAGAAGCAAATGTAAAATACCTCATCAACAAAAGCACTGGCCTTGAGAATTGATCGAGAAGGAGCAACCTGAAAATTATAGGACTTCCTGAAACATTGAAGAGAAAAAAAGACTGGACTTAATATTACAGGATCTAGTGATGGAAAACTGCCCTGATACCATGGAATCGGAGGGTAAAGTAGTTATTGAAAGAGTACATCGGGGCAGCTAGGTGGCATAGTGGAGGGGCAGCTAGGTGGAGTAATGGATAGAGCACTGGCCTTGGAGTCAGGAGTACCTGGGTTCAAATCCAGTCTCAGACACTTAATAATTACCTAGCTGTGTGGCCTTGGGCAAGCCACTTAACCCCATTTGCCTTGCAAAAATCCTAAAAAAAAAAAGACTACATTGATGCCCACCAGAAAAAGATCCTAAAATGAAAACGCTAAGGAATGTTGTGGCCAAACTCTAGAACTATCAGATAAAAGAGAAAATCCTGCAAGCAGCCAGAACGAAACAATTTAAATATCAAGATGCCACAGTAAGGGTCACGCAGGACCTGGCTGCATTAACTTTAAGGGATTGAAGGGCCTGGAATGAGATATTTCGAAGGGCACGGAAGCTATGCAGCCAAGAATCTACTTTCCTGCAAAGCTGAGCCTTCTCTTCCAGGGAAAAAGATGGACATTTAACGAAATGGAATAATTCCAAAAAATTCTGATGAAAAGACTAGAGCTAAACAGAAAATTTGGACATCAAACAGGAGGTTCAAGGGACACATGAAAAGGTTTAAAAGGGGGGGGGGGCGGTAAAAGGAAAAAATGCAATTCAGTAAGTTGAAACTGGCTATATCCCAGCATGGGGGGGGGAAGATTTTCATAAATCTTGAGAAATGTAACTCTAACAGAGAGAATACACCTACCCAGAAATGATGGACATTCATGATCCATCCATGAGACTGCTAGTTAATGACACGTAACTGGCTTTAACCCCACTTGGGAAGAAAGACTCTAATAACAGTCAGGAATTTTGACTCCATTCGATAAAATATACAGAACTACAAGGGACAGACACTCAGAATTTTCTATGACTTAGATGGAATGATCTAAAAAAAAAACACTACCTCCCTAAAAAAAAGGGAGACAGGAAAGAGACGGGAGGAGGGAGGGGATTGACTGGGGTAAATCTCATTACACTAAGAGGTACAAAAACCCTGTGGTAATAGTGGGGAAGAAGGGAGCAGAGGAGAAACACCTGAATCTTCTTCTCATCAGACTTGGTTTAAAGTCAACCTACACATACTCAGCTAACTTATAAAACATCTAACCTTTCATATTAAAAGGGTTAAAGGGGAGGGGGGAACAGAGAAAGGGAAGGGGAGTGGGGGAAATAAGGGGAAATAACAAAAGGAAGGGAAGGGAAAAGGGAAAAAAGGGAAAGGGGAAAGAAAGGGGAGGGTGTGATATAGGAGGGCAAACAAACTGAAGAGGGTGGTATTCAGAAACAAAAGACTGGGGAATATGGATAAAAGGGGGGAAGGGGGAAAAATACAAACAGAGAAAGATAACACAGAGGGCAATAAAGAATTAGTAATCATAACCTTGAATGTGAATGGGATGAACTCTCCCTTAAAACATGAGCAAATAGCAGAGTGGATTAAAAACCAAAATCCTACAATATGCTGCTTACAAGAAACTCATTTGAAGCAGAGAGATACATATACAGTAAAGGTAAAAGGTTGGAGCAAAATATATTTTGCTTCAGCTGAAGTGAAAAAAAAAAGCAGGGGTAGCAATCCTCATCTCAGACAAAGCAGCAGCAAAAATAGATAGTGTTAAAAGAGTTAAGAAAAGAAACTTTATCCTCCTAAAAGGTACCATAGACAATAAAGTCATTTCATTATTGAATATATATGCACCCAGTGGGACAGCACCCAAATTCTTAGAGGAGAAGCTGAAAGAACTACAGGAAGACATATACAGCAAAACTCTATTAGTGGGAGACCTCAACCTCCTGCTCTCAGATCTAGATAAATCGAATCATAAAACAAACAAAGAAATTAGGGAGGTAAACAGATTGTTAGAAAAATTAGGTATGATATACTTATGGAGGAAACTGAATGGGGATAACAAGGAATATACCTTTTTCTCTGCCGTACATGGAACTTATACAAAAATTGACCATGTACTAGGACATAGCAACCTAATGATCAACTGCAGAAAGGAAAAAATAGTAAGAGTGGGGGAAGATTGTAAAACTCAAATAATATCTTTAATAAAATTAAATTTTAAAAAAGACATTCTTCTCCTTATTGGTGTTTTTGGACCTCTTTTTCCATTTGGCCTAGTCTGGTTTATAAGATGTTATTTTCTTCAATATTTTTTGTGCCTTCTTCACCAAGCTGCTGACTCAGTTTCATGATTTTTTTCACCTCATTCTTGTTTGTCTTTCCAATTTTTCCCCTACTTTCCTTAATTTTCACAGTCCATTTTGAGTTCTTTCTTGACCTGAGGCAAATTCATGTTATTCTTGGAGATTTCCAATGTAGGAGCTTTGACTTTATTATCTTCTTCTTAGTATGTGTTTTTTATCTTCTTTATTACCATAGTAACTTTCTATGATCAATTTCTTTTCTGTTATTTGCTTATTCTTCTTCTAGCCATGGGATTGTTACATCTCATAACTATTTGTTAAAGTGGACCTCTGTTTCCAGGGTAAAGAGCACACTGCCACAAACTATTTTCAGATACATTTCTATTTCCCTATAACTTTTCAGTTCTTCTAGGTGGTATGTTCTAAGGGGAGCTGTTTACTACTCTCCAGGCCTGTGTTCTGGTCTGTGAAGGACCACAAGCACTCTTTTCTCCTCTTGAACTGTGATGAGAGTCCACTGTAACCATAAGTTCTAGTATTTTTCCTCATCCTGAAACTGCCACCCAGAACTGTGACTTAGATTTGAGTATGGGCAAAGCAATAGAGTTCTGCCTCAGTACTAGCAAAGAGATCCCTGTCATCACCTTCCAACCAGTTGTTCAACCTCATTACTATATGTGGGCTGAGAGCTCTGGAAGCAGCTACAGCAGCTGTTGATTCATTCACTGACTGCTAATACCTGTTCTTGATATGTTGGGGTTTTGGTATTCACTGGAGTGACTGGATCTTGGCTGAGTTCCTATCTTACCCTGATGCAACATACTTTCCTGTCAACCTTCTAAGTTGTCTTAAGCTAGAAAGTTGTTTCACTCCATCTTTTTTGTGAATGCTATCACTCTGGAATTTATCTATAGTCATTACTTAAAGGTATTACCAAGGACATGATGAGATGGTTCAGGTAAGTCCCTACCTTTCCTCTACCATCTTGGTTCAATCCTCAGTTAATCATCTTTCTTTCTGGAGGTAGATGACCTTTCTCCAGCCTGTTACAAGTGTCTTAGATCATTTTATTGATCAGATTATGCAAGTCTTTCTACAGACATAAATGATCATCATTTTCATATTGTTGTTACTACATGCTGATCTCCTGGTTTTTCTTCACTTTCTATCAGCTCATATAGGCTTGAAATTTTCTCTTAAACCATCCCTCTTATCATGTATTATGGCATACTATATTCCAACACAATCATATACCAAAAGTTGTTTAGCAATTCCCTGACTGGTGTGTATCTTCTCATCTTTAAATTCTTTACCATTAAAAAGAGTTGCTATAAATATTTTTATACTTATAGATTCTTTTTTCTTTGATCTAACTGTGGTACAAACCTATTAATGGCATGACAGGCTCAAAGTGTAGGCACAGTTTAATAACTAACTGGTTTTGCTAAAGCTGTATTTTAGTCCACAAAATTCTCCTGACAACCTCCTAATTTGTTTGAGGCTAGAAAAATATCTGAGTCTGATCTTTATTGGCTCTTCCAATCCATAATTTGATTTGGGGACTTATTTTAAAGTTATTTGGAGATTTTGGCAGAGTTAAACAGGGTTTTTGCCTTGCTAGCTTGGCTCTAACTCCCAATGTTCTTCTATATTAAAAATTAAACTTCTTTAAGAACATTTTATAGAGTTAAATGACTTAAGAATGAAAATTTTCATTTTTTCTTTATATTCCTCTGTCACTCCTCCTACTCCCTACCTTAACCCCATCACATATCTTTCCCTGTTACTGTGGAGGACAACATCATCCTTCCAGTACCTCTGGTTCACAATCTGTGAGACATCCTGGACTCCTTACTGTCTCTCATCCCCCATCTCAGCTATTGCTAAAACATATTAATTTCATCTTTGCAACATCTCTAAAATATGGTCCCCCTTCTCTTTCCAAAACTGACACCACTCGAGTGCAGCTTTATTCACCTCACACCAGAATTATTGTAACAGCCTGCTAATAGATCTACCTGTCTCAAGTCTACCTATTCCAAACCATAACTAAACGTTTTCTAAAGCACAGATCTGTTCATGTTATTCCCCCTACTCAATAAACACTATTGACTTCATTTTGTCCTCAGAGTTAAGTAAAAAAAAATACCATTTTACATGCAAAGTTCGTTATAACTTATTCTCCTTTTACCTTTCTAGTCTTCTTAAAACTTACTTCCATATATATATATATATATATATATATATATATATATATATATATATATATATATATATATATATATATATGTATACACATATATTCTTCTTTGCAGTAACTGTAGCCCTCTCCCTATGCCACAAACAAGATATTCCATTTTTGGTTTGGACATTTTCTGTGGCTACCCCACATCCTTGGAACACTATCCTGTTATTCTCCAAGTACAGATTCACTTGACATCATATACAATCCCACCATCTACAGGAAGATTTTACCCAATAATTCTGTATATACCTTGCTTTGTATATTTTTGCCTGTTGTCTGTTACAGTGGATTGTACAGTCCTTGAGGGAAAGAACTATGTTTTGCTTCTTTTGCTATTCCCAGTTCTTATTCATTTCTGACAATAATTTGCAATGATAAAACAGATTACCAAAGATCTGCAAAATTAATTTTAAATATTTGATTTATGCTTTTTAATAATACCAGAGCATTCAGTTTCATATGACTCTCCATTTATTTTCCTTGATCAGAAATTTTCTTTCTAAAAAATACACATAAAAAATACACATATTTATTTCATTTTTAATTTATGGACTAAAATAAGTATTTCCATAATTTAGTAATTATAAATATGATTGCACATAAAACTGAAAATCTATTTATATACAAATATATATTCCTTTTAAATAAAATAATACAGTTTTAATATATTGTTTTACTTTTCTCCCCTTCTTTCCTGCCCTAGTGATAGCTACCACTAGATACATTAGGCATGTATACATACATTCATAGTTTTGCAAAATTATTCTATATATACACTTCAATTTAATAGTTATTTCTCTGGAAACAGATAGTGTCTTCCTTCATATGTTCTTTAATTTGGATATTTATAATAGTCAAAAATGACACATTCACTCAAAGTTGTTGCTTTTTTCTCTAAGTTTATTTAGTATTTTATTACCCAGTTACATATATAAACACTTTTTTAACATTCATTTTTAAATTTTTGAGTTCCAAGTTAGCTCCTTTACTCTCTCCCCACCACACCTCATGAAGAAAGCAAGTAATTCATTATAGGTTATACATGTGTAGTCATGCACAAATTTCCATAATAACCATCTGATAAAAGACTATTGACAAAAAAGATCCAGAAAAATAGAGAACAAAGAATGTGCTGCAATTAGTATTCAGACACCATCAGTTCTTTCTCTGGAAATGGTTAGCATTTTCATCATAAGTCTTTAGAGTTGTTTTTGATCAATGTATTGCTGAGAATTGCTAAGTCATTCACTGCTGATCATCTTAATAATAGTGCAGTTACTTTGAACCCAGTGCATTTTACTTTGCATAAGCACATGGAAGTGTTTCCAGGTGTTTCTGAGGGCATCTTTCTCATCATTTCTTATAGCTGAATAATATTCCATCCTAATCTTATGCCATAATTTGTTCAGCCATTCCCCAGCTTATAGACATCTCCTCAATTTCCAATTCTATGCTACCAGAAAAGAACTGTTATACATACATTTTTGGTCAACTATGTATCTTTTATTATTGTTGGGGGGTTTTTTATCTGTTTAGGTATATAGACGTAGAAGTGGTATTGCTAGGTGAAAGGTTATGAATGGTTTTTAGCTCTTAGGGTACAGTTCTAAATTGCTACACAGAATGGTTGAATCAGTTCGCAATCCATTAATGTCTCATTTTTCCTATTCTTATTTTCATTTTCTAAAATATTAGTCAACCTAATACATAGACTTGTTTTAATCTGTATTTCTCCACTCAAAAGTGAGTTAGAACTTTTAAATGATTATAGATAACTTTGATTACTTCATCTGAAAACTTAATATCTTTTGATCATTTATCAATTGAAGAATTTTTCTTCTTTTGATAAGTTTATTTCAGTTCTTTATGTATTCTCTTTATCAGAGAAACTTGCTTCCAAATTGTTGTCACAGCTATTATCACTAACTGTATTTCCCTCCATGTTCCTGTCAAAAATGTTTTGCTTCTGACTATCCTCTTCCCCAATCTGCCCTCCTTTCTATTACCCCCTTCTTTCTTCTCTTATCTCCTTCTTCTCCTACTTTCATACATTCATGTAGAGTAAGAAAGATTTCAATACCCAATTGAATGTGCATGCTATTTCATTTTTGAGTCAATTTTAATTAAAATAAAGCAGAGATGTGTGATCAGGGGAGAAAGAGGGGGCAGAGCTTCACCTGACATAATGAAAAGTAAAACAAAAAAAAAGAAATGATAAAATAAAATAAAAAAATATAAATATTTGTTCATTGATCTGTTACATATGCAATTTATATATGATTCTGTATGTCATTTTCTTATCACAAAAAGTTGAATGTGTGTATTTTAGCCTCAAACACAAGGAAAAAAACAAGATGAAGTAGCTGTGAGTACTGTTTCATCTCAGATTAAATAATCCCTCACAAACTGGGAAGGGTCTACATTAAACATGTTCCTGTTACTATTTCTTAATCTCTTTAGTCCCTTTTATCATATATATATATACCCATTTTCCATAGTCTAAATAATGCATTTCACATATGTGTATAAGATATTTAGTATTGTTGATCTTGATTTTAACTGTCTGAAAAACCACTGGGGAGGAAGTCAGTATATCTGACTCCTGAAATGGGCAGGAATGTACTACTTCTATCAGATTATATAGTAGAAATCCTGCAAATCCTGACTCTCACACTATTCATGCCTCTTCAGTCAGGGACCCCACCATAAGTCACTGGAATAAATTTCACTCAATCCCCCCACTTCCCCTCCTCTGAAAAAATTTCTTATTGACTCTTTTATGTAAGATAATTTACCCCATTATACCTCTCCCTTTCTCTTTCTCCTAGTACATTCCTCTCTCCCAATTTAATTACATATTTTTAATATCATCTTTCTATATTCAATTTTTCCATATTCAACTAATACCTGTGTGCTCTCTCTATGAATATACAGATACACATATGTTCATAGACATACAAACCTGCACATAATACACCTATACAAACACATGTGTGTGTATTTATATATGTGTATTATATACATATATATATATTACTTCCATGATAATGACAAAATTCTTATGAGTTACCAATATCATCTTTCATTGTAGGAATATATATACTCTTTAATCTTATTGATCCCCTCATAATTTCCCTTTCCTGTTTGCCTCTTATGCTTCCCTTGAGTTTTGCATTTGAAGATCAATTTTTCTGTCCAACTCCAGTCAGGAAAATTTGAAAGATTCATATTTCATAGAATGTCCACCTTTTACTCTTATTTATGAAGTCCCTTATGATATACCTTTCCTAAATACCTTTTTATTCTTCTTTTGGGTTCCAAGTTTCAGGGACTTTGTGTAGTTGTTTTCAGTTCTACCAAGGTTACATGATCTAAGGAGAGGTTTTACTATTCTCCTGCCTGTGCTCTGGTCTCTGAGCAACTAAAAACACTCTTTTTTTACCTGTAACTGTGAGAAGGGTCCTACTCCACTGAGATTCCAAGATCCAGTGTGCTACTGCTCCTCCTAATTCTGGGACTGCCACCCAACACTGTGTGACTAGAGCAATATATGGACAAATCAACAGAATCCTGGCTTCAGTATTAACAAAAAAATCCCTGTAGCCTCCATTCTGATTAGCTACTCAACCCCCTTATTTTCTGTCAGCAGTTACTGATTCAGTGTCTCCCAAGATCTGCTCCTACTCTATTGGGATAGGGGCTGTACTGGGGCAGTCTATGCTGAACTTCACTCCACCCTTACCCAGGGTGGGACAGATCTTCTAAGTTGTCTTAGGTTGGAAAATTGTTTTGCTCTGCTTCTTGTGAGTTCTTCTGCTCTAGAATTTGTTTAGCCTAAAGCTATTTGCAGTGGTTTGAGGGAGAGCTCAGGCAAATCCATGATTTTACTTGAGTATCTTAGTTCTACCTATCCAACTTTCAAAATTATTCTTTTTTTTAGATTTTTCAAGGCAATGGGGGTTAAGTGGCTTGCCCAAGGCCACATGGCTGGATTTGAACTCAGGTACTCCTGACTCCAAGTCCAGTGCTCTATCCACTGTGCCACCTAGCCGCTCCTCAAAATTATTCTTGTAACAATATTGTCATTAATATAAACATTGTCCTCCTGGTTCTGTTCATTATACTCTTCATTATTTTATGCAAATCTATCCATGCTTTTCTAGGATAGTCAAGCTCATCAGTCCTTATGCCACAGTATAGTATTCTATCACAATTTTACCACAGCTTTTCCCACCATTCCCTAGTTGACAGGCATCTCCATGATTTCCAGATATTTTTCATCACTAAGAGAGTTGCTACAAATATCTTAGAACGTAAGAGATTCTTTTTCTTTTTCCCTTATTATCTTTGGAAATAGATCTAGTAATGGTATTGAGTCAAAAGGCAGCATCACTCCTTGGACAAAATCCTAATTACTCTCCAAAATTGTTGGATCCTTTACATTTCCAAAGAGAAATGAATTAACATGTCAATTGTTCCAAATCCCTGCTACTATTTGTTACTTTCCATTTCAATCATTTTAGCTAATCTGGTGCAGAATGATATCACAACTTTTTTTAAATTTGAATTTCCCTAATCATAATGATTTGGAGCATTTTTACATAACTATAAATGATGATTTCTTCCATCAGAAATCTACCTGTTCATACCCTTTGACCTTTAATAACTGGGGAATCACTATATTCTTTTAGATTTGACAAAGCATTTTTATGTTTTTGATGTAATACATTATCTGAGAAACAGCTATAACATTGTTTTTTTTTTTTATATTGACTGCTTTCTTCTGATTTTGGTTGCATTTGCCTTATTTACAAAAAACCCTTCAATTTAATGTAACTGAATCTATCCATTTTACACATCACTGTGCTCTCTATCTCATGTTTATTCGTAAATTATTCACCTATCCATTCAAAGTGCTTCAATTGTTCTTGTAACATTTCTCTTTATATCTTGGTCATGCATCCATTTTGATCTTATCCTGGCAAATGGCCTATGAAAATAAAAAAGATATTGACCTATACCCAATTTCTGTCTTACTGCTTTCCAGTTTTCCCAATAATTTTTTACCAAGTAATCTTAGCCCAAAATCTTGTCTTCATATTTGTCAAATATGAGGTAAAAAAATGTATTTGCTTCTATAAATTGTCTACTTTGTTCTGTTGATCTACCTTTTAATATCTTAGCCAGTACTAAGTTTTGATAATTATTGCATTATAATATAAT
The DNA here is from genome assembly GCF_037893015.1 of Macrotis lagotis. NCBI lineage: Eukaryota > Metazoa > Chordata > Mammalia > Peramelemorphia > Peramelidae > Macrotis > Macrotis lagotis. Next base: position 196,070,937 of record NC_133658.1, on the reverse strand, counting down.
AGAAAACCTGATCCTTTTTTACATTATTTCTTCACTTTTTGTTATTTCAAATAAATTATCTTATTATTTTTTTTGATTCACTAAAATAGTGTTGCTATTTACTTGGGATGGGATTATCTATATGAATTAATTTAAGCAAAATTGTTATTTTTATTCTATCATCCATGCCTATTCAGAAAACATTAATCTTTAATTGTTTAAATCTGAATTTTCCTAGTGTATGGGCAAATCAATGGAATCCTGCTTCAGTGCTAGCAGAGACCCTTTGTAATCTAACTTCTTACCAGTTGCTCAGTCCCCTCATTGTCTGTTGGCTGAAAGTAGCTAAAGCAGCCACTGATTCAATATCTTCCAAGATCTGTTCCTAGTCTGCTGGAACGGGGGCTGTTCTTTTTTTATAGTTTTGTTTAGGTGACATGTTTGTTTAGTGGACATGTTCTCAGATATTATATTTTATATATCTAGATATTTTTATGCCTAGAGTTAGTTAAAATGGACATTTCTTACTAAGTCCCTTTTCAGGTTTTTGTTTGATATATAGAAATGCTGATGATTTATATAGATTTATTTTATATTCTGTTATTTTGCTAAAATCATTGTTTCAATGAACATTTTGAATCTTTTGAAATTTGCAAGTATATCATTATATTGTCTCCAAAAAGGAATAATTTGATTTCCTCATTCTCTATTCTAATGCTTCTATTTCTTTTTCTTATTTTTTTATTTCAGGGATTTCCAATGTAATAATACTACATTTAATCTTACTGGGAAGACTTCTAGCTTATACCACATTGGAAATAATACTTCCTGAGAATTATAGAGAAATGCATTGCTGTTTCAGATAATTTTTTTTATCAATTTAAGGAAAAATTATTTATACCTCTATTTTCAAGTATTTTGTTAAATTGTTCCCTGGTAACATGTGAAAAGAAGTTTTAACATTCATTCTTAAAACTCTTGAGTTGTGAATTCTCTCCATTGTTCCCACCCCATCCTCCTTCATTGAGAAAGCAAGCAATTTGACAAAAGTTAAAAATGTGTAGACTTGCAAAACTTTTTCATAATAATCATGTTGTGAAAGAAAACATAGACTGATCCTGCACACAAAAAAGAGAATTCAAGAAAAATAAAGTAAAAATAAAATATACTTCAAGCTTTATCAGATACCATCAGATCTTTTAGGATGGAGAGCATTCTTTATCATGTGTTTCTAATTTGTCATGGGTCACAGCACTGCTGAAAAAAGCAATCATTCACAGCTGATCATCTTACAATATTGTTACTTTGTATATGGTACATTTCCCATTGCATGTGTTTATGTGTCTTTCCACATTTTACTGAGAGTATACTCCTCATCATTTTTATAACAGATTAGCATTCTATCATAATCCCATACCACAATTTGTTCAACCAATCCCAACTAATAGACACCTCCTCAATTTTCAATTACTTACTACTAGAAAAGAAGTATTATAAATTCCTTGTACATTTAGGTTCCTTTCTTTCCAATTTTACATCTCTTCTGGAAGAACTAAGGGAGGCATTTCTATGACAAAGGGATTTATATGTCCTTTGGGCATAGTTTCAAAATGCTCTACAGAATGGTTGAATCATTTTATAACTCCTTCAGTAGTGTATTGTCTGGGGTGGCTAGGTGGCACAGTGGATAGAGCACTGGCTCTGGAGTCAGGAGTACCTGAGTTCAAATCCAGCCTCAGACACTTAAAAATTACCTAGCTGTGTGGCCTTGGGCAAGCCACTTAACCCCGTTTGCCTTTCAAAAACCTAAAAATACATAGTGTATTATCTCATCTTCCCTCCAATCCCCACAACATTTATCATTTTTCCCTTTCTGTACTATTAGTCAATCCAATAGGTACAAAGTAGTATCTCAAAATTATTCTAGTTTTCATTTCTCCAATCAATGAGTTAGAACATTATTTTTCAATATGGCCATCAATACTAATCTCACTTGAAAACTGTTCATCTTTTTATTAGTCATCAATTGGAGAATGCCTCTTATTTTTTAATAAATGTATCTCTATTCTCTTCTTGAGAAATGATGTTTGTATTAGAGAAATTTGTTTCAATCATTTCTTCAGTTACTATTGCTATGTCCTATCCCTCACCCATTTATTATATTCTTTATCTCCTTTCACCCTGTCCCTCCTCAAAAGTGTTTTGATTCTGACTACATCCTCCCATAATCTGTCTTCCCTTCTATCACACCCCCTTTCTTGCATTTCCTTCCCCTCCTACTGTCCTGTTCTCAACCAAGTATGTATATTATCCCTTCTCTGAACCAATTCCAAGGAGAGTAAGGTTCACTCACTCCCTCCTCAGGACCCTGCTTTCCTTTACAGCAGTAGCTTTGTCTTAGCCATTTTATGTAAAATAACTTACCTCATTCTATCTCCCCCTTTCCTTTCTCCCAATACATTCCTCTCTCACCTTAAATTCCATCTTTTTAATATATTACCCCTTCAAATTAAACTTCCATTTGTGCTATCTCTCTATATATGCTTCTTCTAACTGCCCTAATAAGTGAGAAAGTTCATATGAGTTATCAGATTCATCTTCTCATGTGGGAATATAAGCAGTTCAATATCATTAACTTTTTTATGATTTCCCTTTTCTGTTTAGCTTTTTATGCTTTATTTGAGTTGTTTATTTTCTGTTCAACTTTGCTTGTTTTCATTAGAAAAGTTTGAAAGAGTCATACTTCATTGAATGTCCATCTTCTACCCTAAAAGAGTATGATCAGTTTTACTGAGTAGTTGATTCTTGGTTGTAATACAAACTCTTTTGCCTTTTGAAATATCATATTCCAATTCCTATGATCCTTTAATGTAGCTACTAAATCTTGTATATCCTGACTGTTGTTCTACAATACTTGAATTGTTTCTTTCTGGCTGCTCAGCATATATTACTCCTTGACCTGGGAGTTTTGGAATTTGGCTATAAAATTTCTAACAGTTTTCATTTTGACATCTCTTTATGTTGGGTGGGTTCTTTTAATTTATATTCTTCCCTCTGCTTCTACAATATCAGGATAGTTTTCTTTCATAATTTCTTGAAAGATAATTTTAAAATAATCTGTCCTGGATGTATTTCCCAGGTCAGTTGTTTTTCCAGTGAGATATCTTACAGTGTCTTTTGGCTTCTCATTCTTTTTGTTTTGTTTGATTGTTTCTTGATTTCTCAGAAAGTCATCAGTTTCCCTTTGCTCTATTCTATATTTTAAGGAATTATTTTCTTCAGTGAGCTTTTTAAAATACTTTTACATTTGTCCAATTGTGCTGCATTCTTCTCTTCATTGGCCTTTTAGACCTCTTCTTCCATTTGATTTAGTCTCTTTTAAGATATTATTTTCTTCAGTATTTTTGGTGCCTCCTTCACCAAGCTGCTGACTCAGTTTTCATGATTTTCCCAAATCACTCTCATTTCTCTTCCCGATTTTTCCTTTACCTCTTTTGGCTGATTTTCAAAATCTTTTATGAGCTTTTTCATGTCCTGAGACCAATTCACATTTTTTTCTTAGAGGTTTTGGATGTAGAAGCTTGAACTTTATCTCCTTCTGAGTTTTATTTTTCTTTATTGGAATTTTTGGCAGCTGTTTTCAGAGATATTTCTAAGGACTTATAAATTTTCAGTTCTTCCAAGGTAGAATAATTTAAGAAGTTTTTACTGCTCTCTTGATCTGTGCTCTGTCAATGGGTGAACACAAGTACTATTCTCCACCCTGTAAAGCCTGTGTTCCTGCTCTCCTGGACTTCAAGCTCTAATGTTCTATTGTTCCTCCTGGCCCTGGGACTGCCACTCAACACTGTGATCAGATCAGAGTCCTGCCTGAGTCATAGTAAAGAGACCCCTGTAATTTCTTTCAGACCCCCTTACCATATGTGGACTGAGAGATGCAGAAACAGCTGTGGTCAATGTTAATTCAGAGATTTCCAAGGACTGCTCCTGGTCAACCAGGGCCAGTTTGTGCTGTAAAAGTCTACACTAGACTGTGCTCTTTTCTCACCCTGGTGAGGAAGATTTTTCTGATTTAGTGATCTGGGATAAGTCCTTACTGTAGCATTACACAGCAATGCTCTCTTACCTGGATATAATAGACCTTTCCCACTGAACTTCCAAGTTGTCTTTGGCTGGAAATTTGTTTCACTCCAGCTTTTTGAGGCTTCTTCCACTCTATAATTTGTTCAGAGTCATTCTTTAAAGATATTTGGAGGGAATTGAGGGAGAACTAGAGTGAGTCCTCCCTTTACTCTGCCATCTTGGCTCTGCCTGGTCTTGAAGTTTTTGGGGGTTTTTTAATAGAAATAAATAGTGTACATTATTCAAAGCTTTTTCCTGCATCTATTGATATAACAAATTAGTTAATAGGTTTCCTTTTTTTAAGCCATCCCTGCTTTTTCTGGTATAAATCCCACTTTATCTAATGTACAATCTTTGTAATATATCATTGTAATCTTTTAGCTAGTATTTTGTTTAGCATTTTTGCACATTTCTACATAATCTAAGCTCCTTTAGGGAACTTTGAATTTCCAGTACCCAGCAAACTTTCTCTCACATAGGAGATATTTAATAAGTGCTTGTTGAAATGAATTGGACTGATAGAAGTTGTAGTGAATCAGTTTTCACTTCAATACCAGGATAAACAACTACCTTCTGAATAATTAGGACTATCTGAGCAGTTGGTGAATAAGACCTTTTCCATGGGAATCTTGTCACACCCACTCAGGAAAAAATGTAAGTTTATAAAATAGGACTTATCAATGACAAAGCAATGAATAAGGAAGTTTGCCACAAGCTAACTCTTTGCTGGAAGTGGAACTGGGCTAAACCTAACAATGTCAATCATTTTCCCCATACCTCCACATCCTAAATCTTTGGCCCCATGACCTTCAAGGCTGCAACAATTTCATGGATCCTGGATTTTTAATTAATATCTTTTACAGTTTCCTAAATGATTCCCCCTTCCAGAATGAGTTGAGATTGCCTGGTTAACAGGTTCCCATGGGTTCGGATTGCTTCCCTGGCCCTCATAATCCAAAACTGATCTCGTGCCTCAAGTTACATATCAACTTTATTTTGGGATGGGTAAGTTTGGGAGTTCAGTTTATAATAGTGCTCCAAGGAAATAATATTAGCAAGCATAGTTGAGACTTCTGAAATACTTTAATTCTAATTTCCCTGAAGAAAGAAATAGGATACTTAGAGAACCTGTGGAACCAATAAGGTAGAAGTTCAAGAAGACTCACAGAGGTGTAAAGGTGAAGGAAGAAATAGACGGTCAATAGTAAGAAAAAGAAAAGATAGAGAAAATATCCAACTGCAAAGGGATCTCTGAATATCTTTTAAGCAGTCCTTCTGCTGAACAAAGAACATCAAAGGAAAAAGACAAAGAACATCATTGAAACATCAGTTCTATTATTATCAAAAATATTCTCTTGCGTCTTGATTCCTATGAGAATTAGCATTCATGGAAGAACTACATATATCATACAAATGCACAAATAACATATTTACATGTAGATTCATAAATGGATGTACATACACAGATAAATAAACATATAAATAAATCTATTTTTATATCTGTGTATTCATACATTTATTTCCATTTTGTTCTAATATACCAGGAACATTTTTTTTGGAAATAGTATCCTCAATCTCCAGGCATATCCAAACTCTAATTTTTATTGATTGTTCTAAGGGTTGTCTCTTTTAGTAGAAATAGTTTTTTTTTTTGTTTTGTTTGTTTTTGTTTGTTTTCCTGCAGTAAAGTAGTACTGGGTAGAGTGGGTTAGAAGTTGAAGACAGGCATTTTGACTCTGGTCAAGAAAAATTTCTAACAAAATCCAATAAGGGAAGTGGATCATCTCAGGAAAAGGTGTTTTTGCTTGTCCTTGGAATTCTTCAAATGAGGGTTGGATCATTACTACTCAGGGAGCTGACAGTCTGAATAGTTATTGTAAATATCTTCTGATGTCCTTTACAAACTGAAATTCCATAATTCTCAAACTCATGTTTATCATATTCCTTCAGATAAATGACTACCTAATACAACATATTAATCCAAAATAAAGATTGGATTTTTTTTTAGTTTCCAGGTGACAATGATTGCCTATCCAAGAAATATTTGTACTTTTAGTGACCCCTTCATGGTCTTGCTTTGTCAAAGTAATTAAAATAGAAATTTTCAGAACTATAATAAGACTACAAAGATTGTGTTATAAGGACAATAATCATTTTAGTCCTTTTGAAATCATAACATCTCATGTGTATGATTCATCCATTTATTTTCAAGATCAATATGATCTCTAAGAGAAGCTTAAGAAAATTTTGGAGGTTTTTTAAGTAGCTTGGAATTATGGCTCTGCTTCCCATAGAAACTCCAGTTTGAAGACTTAAATTACTTATTGTAACCAAATGGAGATGGACAATTTTGTGATTCTTCTCTCTTGTCAATTTTTCCTTTTACCTCTCCACAAGTTAGTACTTGATGTAACCTTGGAGATAATCTTGCAATTATAGATAACTAGAGGATTCTAAGTCTAGAATTAGAAGGGAGTAAAGAATGTAAAACAACCCTATAGGCATCTAGTTAAACTGACATAATATATTTGAGGAAAATGAGACCCAAGGAGTATACGTGATTTGCCTCCCACAATTAGTGGCAGAACTGTTGTTGTGATGTAAGGATTTTCCAATTTCTCCAGTTTTCATGTAAACCTTTCTTCTTCCTCTAAGACTCGCTGTTCACAAAATCCAGACAAATTTAGGATCAGGATAAGTGTTTCCATTTATCATAGTTGCTCTACTCTCATAATATTAACATTAGTAATTCCATTAGTTAACAAAATGGAATTCCTCTTAATCAATGGTGCTTTCAATTTTGGTAGCATAATTTGAATGCCAGTTGGGATACTAGGTTTTCAGTCTGGTCCCTATTCTTTTATAGTGAAAAATGTCAATTTTTTTATAAGACTATTGTGTATCATCAAATTTTATTTGGTTAAATAATTCTGAAAAATAAAATACACTAATGTGTTTGAAAAGAAGATTCAAAACCTATCAATATCCTTGGGGAAAGATCTACTGCGATTAATTTAACTTAACACTGGATGTCACTGTTGCTATTTTATAATCATACAAAAGTACATTAGGAAAGAAAAGATGCCTAATCAAATCCCTTCAAATAGCTTAAGAAACTAATTAGTGTGTTATATTTTTATGGATGACAGCCATGAAGTACCTTTAGGAAGCATGGTCCTTCACAAAAGCACTGGTCTCTTTTAAAGAGTTGACAAAAGTGAGGATACACATTTTCCATGAATATATTGTTTTCTCAGAGCTCCCTTCACAGACAATAAAAAAGGCAGTGCCTGCCTGTGGGGTGCTCCAGGTAGTCCATTAGGATGCTTTCAGAGTAAGGGGGTGGTGGTAACTGGGTATGCTATTTGGAGAGATAAATTCAATTTAACCCTTGCAAGCTTCATATTCTTCAGGTACAATTGCAGCAAAACTCCCTATACAGTTGTGCCAATGTAATGAATGATGTGAGCTAATTGCTTGTCATCTCAGGCCAGCTGTGAAAATAAGTTTATGTCACATTGCTGCGGTGACAGAAGCTGAGCAGGCCAAACCATCCAGAATTCAAATAGCTTTTCCAGGTTTGGCAGTGACATTTAATACAGGATTTTCTTACAATGAGTAAAACTAAAAAATATGCTTGTGTTTCCTAGGCATGTAGCACATGTTTTCACATACTATGAAGTTTAATATGATGAGGTATATTTACAAAATAATTTTAATAATTTAATAATAGATATATGATAGAGTTAAGTGTGGTATATTATGAAAAGAAAGCATCAGGATCAGGAAAATTAGACCATATAGACCATAGATAGGCCTAGGCAAGTTCCTCAACCTACAATAGGACACCTGGATATTTTTCTAATACTATAAGTTTAAGGCAGTTACTGATCTGTATAGGAAGGAGTTTTCATGTTGAAAGTTCCCTATACTGATACATTTACTGATTTTATCTTTTAAAAACTTCCTTTGACTCATAGGATCACATATTTAGAGTTGTTAAGTCCTATTACTATATTTATCATTATATTAAAGAGGGATTCTAGGCCTAGAAAACATCAGTCATTTATACAAGCTCATAAAAGTAATAGATAAGTCAGTATTTGAATCCATTTCCTCTAACATCAAATTCAGGATGATGTCCTGATGTGTCCTTTTTGTTTTGTTTTGTTTCTTTTGCAAGGCAATGGGTTAAGTAACTTGCCCAAGGTCACACAGCTAAGTAAATATTAAGTATCTGAGGTGGGATTTGAACTCAGGTCCTTCTGACTCCAGGACTGGTACTCTATCTACTGAGCCACCTAGCTGCCACCAATATGATGTCCTTTAAAAAAAATTTCATACAATTTCATACAAAAAGTTTTTGCATCCAGCTTTATAATATTGCTAGAGAAAGGAGTTTTCTGTTTGATTAATAATTCTAATTAATTGAATATTCTAATATTCCAAGAAACCCTGGTTTCATGGACATAAGTATTCCCTCAGTGATATAGATTTCACCCTTCCAATAACTTGTTGACAGATTTATAGAGCCATTTATAGTTTCTTCAAAAGCTCATGCTTCATGGGTAAAAGCTTTTGTAAAAGTTTTAACTTTAGTTAAAGACCTGTTTGAATCTTGCCCCTAATACTTAGTAACTGTATAACTCTGAGCTGTCACTTAAGTATTCTATGGTTTAGTTTTCTTATTTATTAAATTAGGTGGTTGCACCCAATAACCTCTAACTTCCATTCCAACTCTAACTCAATGATTCCATGATCTTCTAAATCCCAGAGTCAGCTCCAAATAAGGTGAGGCATTGAAGCTATTAATGTCATAACAATAGACTTCATTATATATTATATATATATATATATATATATATCTGAAATTAATTGCTAGTGGTTTAATATATATACATATTTATATAATTTTTATTTATATATATGTAAAAATATATAAAGTATATAAATGAGCATTTATTAAGGTACTTGTTTATCAAAGAAACTTCACCACAGTATAACAAAGAAATAAACTTATTATATAATATCTATTTGTTGATTAATTTATCTGAACAGATGGATTAGAGGTGTCATTAATGCCATCAATAACACATTTTCAATTTTTTCTACCCTTTCTGCCACCAGTCAGTCTTTCTTCTCTTGATCATTAACTATCAAGTTCCCATGGGGCAATAAGATCCGAAGATAGGCATAGATATATAGGAGGAATGACATGGTTATTCATAACACTTAATTATCTGCAATTCATCATCTACAATTTTTGGTAAAATGGAAGTCCATTATTTCTTATTGTGTGGATTTCTGCCACTTCCTCCTCTTATAGGGCATTTCCCATCTGTCCATTCAATGAATTCTATGGATCCATGGGCTTTGTAGTTCTCATGCATCTGAAACATTACCAATTCTGTACTTTTTCATATTCCCTGTAGCTGAACTCTCACTTATGTGTTGTCTTCACCAATTAGTATTTCTTGAGAACAGAAATGGCATTCCTATTTTTCTGTTTATATTGCCACTACTGATTCCAGTATCAGTTTGGGTCACACTGAAAGTACTTAATGTATGTAGTTTTACTTGTTCATTCATTTTTCAGATTCATATTATATATAAACATAATGGCATGAAAAAGACTGTTTACAGCATCATAAGAGGTTATGCACTAACAACATATGATTTAGCAGATCCTACTAAAGCAGAAATTCTGAGTATGGGCTAAGTAATGATTTAGACATCTTTCATCCAAAGACCATTTTATCAACAGGATTCACATATATTTAGCCATTTGCATTTTAAAAATACTTTATATATATTAACCAAATTGAACTTCACCACTGGCTTGTGTTAAAGAGTACATGTGTCATTATTCTCAGTTTATACATAGTGAAATATTTAGTAAAATGGGGAATAGAAATAACTTCCCCAAGGTCATATAGATTGGAGCAAAATGGTAGAGCAGAGTCTAAAGTCCTGACCTTTTGATTCCAAAGCTATTATATAAAGAACAGTCCCTGCCCTCAAAAAACTTAAGGCCCAGTAGTGAAGACCAATAGCAAAATGAATAATTATGATTTAAGAAAACACATAGCAGCACTCTTTAGAAAAGATTTTCGATCTCTTCTCCTGACTATTTTCATATGCCAGCTAAAATTTTACCTTCTGTAAAAAACCTTTACCAATCCCCCTTAATACCCTTCCTCTATGATTATTACCAATTTCACACACACATGCACATGCCCACATGTGTATATATTTATGTTCATGTATATATTTATACAATATAACATAGTTTATATAATATGCATGTATATATATGAATGTGCAATTATTTATTAGAAAGACAATTATTTGTATTATATGAATATATAATGTGTATATACTCATGTGTATATATGTGTACTTTTGTGTTGTGTGTGTGTATAATTTCAATATAGTTGCTTCATGATATCTCCTCCATCAGATTGTGAACTCCTTGACTACAGAGAATTTTTTCCCCTTACTTTGTAACTTCAAGTCTAAGCACAATATCTAACACAAAATAGGCATTTTTATGTTAATATGTTTTAATCAGGGAAGGCTTCATGGAAGGCATGACATTAGAATTTGGACTTCCAGAATTTCACATGCAATTTCATTAGAAGGAAAGAATGTATATAATGGATAAGTCATTGCTTTTTTTGTTTTTCCAGTTCTCAAAGAGAACCAAAACATCAGGAAGGTGAAGATAGGACTTGCAAGTGCATCGGTTATGTGAGATGTTGCTTGTACAAAGTCACCAGCCTCATTTTCTACTCTGCAGTCATTGGGGTAAAGCTTAAGATATACATCAAGAAGACTGGAGATGTCTCCAGGCAAATACTATTTAGAAGGGATAGTGTGAATAAGTATGCAACAATGAAAAACTATGAGATACTTTCCTTGGCAGGAGCATATAGAATGGGGAAAATAACACTGATAATAAAAAAAGGTAGAACCACATTGTAAAAGATGCTGGACATTAGAATAGAAAATTTAGCCTTAATTTGGGAATCATCTGGGGACAATAGAAAGTTTTTTGCAGTAGACTGAAAAATTAATATTTCTAAAACTATCTGTGTCTTCTTTTGGAGATTCATTAAAATACTTTTTGTGACATTTTGGGGGGGGAGGAATCTTAAGAGATGCCTAAGATTATCGCTTCTTACATGGAAAAGCAAAGCTGTTTAGCTTATAATTAATATAACTATTCTTACTGTTTTTTGTATATGACAGATACAACCTTTCTCTTAGTACTAGATTGAACATAGAACTCACAAAACATTATTTTGGTAGGATTAGCAAATGTTTTGGTTTTTCGAATAAAGTGGCAAAAATAGGAAGAAATGTTTTGTTTTTATCTGAAGTTGTCTAATTGCAATAACTGGGAAGATACAGAAATCTCCTTAGTCATTTCATTATGGAAAATGAATTTCAGCAACAAAACTAGCGGCTGTTTTCTTAAACATCAGCATATAAGAAAACAAGTCTTTTCATTTTAAATAATTGATTTGATTCTAAAATATGTAAAAGTTACAGTTCCCATTACAATTTAATGTGGGTTTTCTTTTATTATAAATGAATATACTTCAGAGTATTAAGTGTTGCTAGAATAAAGCAGTTCTAATTAAAGTGAAGTATTTTACATCTGTAAGTGTGCAAATTAATCATCCATATTATAGTGAATGTGACTTGCGTATAGATTATTCTATGGTGAACTGGAAAATTATCACTTTTAAAATGATAACCTATTTTTTTAAAAATAGTCATTCGTTTCATATTTAGAACACTTTTTTTCATCTACTTTCAATCCCCTTAATTCTCAGATGGGTAATTGAGGACCTTACATTTAGTCTCAAAAGAGAAATTTAATGACACTTTATAGAAGATAGTAGGCTCCATTTAGCTCATTCTTTTCAGTATGCATGTTAATATAGTTCAAAAATAGCATATTTAAATTTATCCACATATAATACAAATACCTGTCTATTTTTTGCAATTTTTTACCTAATAATTTCCTATACCATTTTTATTAACTGGCAAAAGATAGTAGAATTAAAGGCTGTAAATTTCATCTCCTTTTTATTTCCCTTTCATTGTCCACTTTGCATGGGGAGTGCTAATGAGCAGCACCATCATGTAGAGTCAGAAAAGACAGATTTTTTTTTAAAGGCTACAAATCATTTACAAAATGGAAAATCAGCCCTTTCATAATCCAGAATAATCAAACTCTATGCAAAAGAAAGGAAAATTTCTTCTAGTCAGTCTAATTCTCCAAGCACAGTTCATTTGACTATTCTAATAAAATTCTTTTAAATAAAAAAGGTGGGTGGGGCGGCTAGGTGGCATAATGGATAAAGCACCAGCCCTGGAGTCAGGATGACCTGAGTTCAAATGTGGCCTCAGATACTTAATAATTACCTAGCTGTGTAGCTGTGTGGCCTTGGGCAAGCCACTTAAGCCCGTTTGCCTTACAAAAAACAAAAAAAATAAATAAATAAATTTTAAAAAAGTAAAATAAAAAAGGTAAAAAGGTCAGTAAACCTAGTTATTTATCAGAATTGAACTGGTAGTTCAATTAAGATAGGTAGATCAGATAAAATATTCATATAGACCCTGATACTCAAAATCAGTTATTCACCTGTACCACAACATCATCAACTCAATTATGAAGACCTAAATCTTGCTATACAATCTTTTGGGAGTTTGTTTTTTTTATTTATTTAAAGCAAAGGTTTAAGTGACTTGCCCAAGGTCACACAGCTACACAGCTAGGTAATTATTAAGTATCTGAGGCCACATTTGAACTCAGGTCATCCTGACTCCAGGGCTGGTGCTTTATCCACTGTGCCACCTAGCTTCTCTTTGCTACACTATCTTTGACGTTTCTTCTTTCCTTTATATTGCTACTACCTAATCTAATTCCTTATAACATAACTTCTATCTTGCTGGGTGAAGTGAGCAAAATGAGGAGTATACTGTACACATGAATGACAACATTATGAGATGGATTACTCTTCTTAGCAGTACAGTATACAAAAACAATTCTGAGAGACCTGATATGAAAAATGATA